>NC_134884.1:8974809-8979809 GCF_041734735.1 Babylonia areolata
ACACACACGCACACACACACACACACACACACACACACACACACACACACAGATATATATATATATATATATATATATATATATATATATATTACAGGTAATAACATCCGGTTCACAGGCGAACAAGTAAAAACATTAAAGCAGAAAGGTAGAAATAAAATAAATTCACTGCATGTAGGAAAAGATACAAACTTCGCGGAAAAAAGCATGATTTTTGTCTTTTTTAGCTGGTTATTAAGAAAAAAAAAAGCTTTATGGGCCTATTGTTTGTGGAGCAGATGTTCTCGTATGCTTGATTTAAAGAAACGTAATGGATCGCACGTCTTAATGAACGAAGGAAGAAAGTTCCAAGCAGATGGTCCAAAAAATGCAAAGCTAGATTTGTACAAATCGATGCGCACACGAGGCAGAATATAATTATCCTAATAGTAACGCTCTGATGCCCGTTGAACAAGGTCACTGAGGTATGGTGGTGACATGTTTTTGTGTACTTTGAACATGAGGGCCATTTTATTGTAGTCGAATTGCTTGTATAGTGGTAATATTTCCAGTTTTGTTAATTTTTCATCTGTTGATAGGGAGTGGTCTGGTAAAATAAGTTTAGCTGCTCGTCTATGCAATGAGTTAACTTTTTTTTTTAGCTGGTTGTGACTGGCATTGCTCCAGACTGTAGATGCATAATTGGCATGAGAGAGACAGTGTGACCCGAAGAATAATTTTTTGGTTGGAGTATCGACGTAATATCTAAGTTTATTGAGTAAGAACAAATTGCGGGTTAATTGTTTGCATACATGGTTGATATGAGCTTGCCAGTTCAGTTCTTTATCAATAATTACCCCAAGAACGCGGTGCTCACAGAGACAGAGAGAGAGAGAGAGACAGACAGACAGACAGACAGAGAGAGAGACAGAGAGAGAGTAGAGACAGAGACACAGAGAGAGACAGAGACACAGAGAGAGAGAGAGGAGAGATAGAAAGAGAGAGATGAGAGAGAAAGACAGACAGACAGACAGACACACAGAGATAGATAGATAGATAGATAGATAGATAGATAGATAGAGAGAGAGACTAGAGACAGTCAGCCACTGTGTCGGGCAGACAGAGAGAAGCAGAGAGACAGACAGGACAAAGAAAGTGACAGAAAGAGGACACTCACAGCACTACACAGCGAAGCGTGGAGCAGAGGAAGAGAAAGTTTCTAAACGATACATATATATTTGTATTTGTACTTCTCTTTTTATCACAACAGATTTATCTGTGTGAAATTCCGGCTGCTCTCCCCAGGGAGAGCGCCCCCCCCTTTTTTTTTTCCTGCGTGCAGTTTTATTTGCTTTTCCTATCGAAGTGGATTTTTTCTACAGAATTTTGCCAGGAACAACCCTTTTGTTACCGTGGGTTCTTTTACGTGCGCTAAGTGCATGCTGTACACGGGACCTCGGTTTATCGTCTCATCCGAATGACTAAGCGTCCAGACCACCACTCAAGGTCCAGTGGAGGGGGAGAAAACATCGGCGGCTGAGCCGTGATTCGAACCAGCGCGCTCAGATTCTCTCGCTTCCTGGGCGGACGCGTTATCTCTGTGATGTTGAATCTGCGAAATAAATAAGTCGAACATAACTCGCCTTCCATGTCTTTTTTATGTTTAAAAAATCTTCTTTATTTTTAACTATATTGTATTGCATTGTATCATATTGTATCATATTCACAAAGGAAATGTAACTGGGAAAATTCATGGAAAAGAAAGCTTCTAGCAAGAGATTGATCTAACAGCTTTGTAAGGCAGTCCAAGAACTTAAGAGATGAATCGTAATCAGTCAGGAGTAAATTGGATGGTGTGTGTGTGTGGGGGGGGGGGGGGGGGGGGGGACTGGGGATTCGAGGGTTGGGGGTATAAATGTAAAGGTCAGATGACTAAAGGTGATGGAACAAACAGTAAATATTTTTTTTTTTTTGTAGTCAGGTAAACACACTTCGTAGATATAGTCATGATGTTGTTAGTCGAGGAAAACGGTTAATTAATGATTTGCGAAATGGATATACACAGCTCCATTACTACATCAATCACGCATAACAGTCGTGTTGTATATAACCTAATCTGGCTGATGATAAAGATTATGTCACTGTCTTTATATTGTTCTTTTAGATCTCTGAAAGACTTCGTTAATGCCCTTGAAGACTTCTACCGAATATATCAGTATTGAGAAGGAAAAAAAAACAACTTGTCGGGACTCAATATGGAAACATGATTAAAACTCGGTATTTTAGAGATAAACACTTTCAAACACATTCACTTTGTGTGGAGTGTTGGCCTAGAGGTAACGCGTCCGTATAGGAAACGAGACAATCTGAGCGCACTGGTTCGAATCCCGGCATAGTCGCCAGTATTTTCTACCCCTCCACAAGACCTTAAGTGGTGGTCTGGACGCTAGTCATTCGGATGAGACGATAAACCGAGGTCCCGTATGCAGCATGCATTTAGCGCGCACAAAAGAACCCCTGGTAACAAAAGGGCTGTCCCTGGCAAAAAAAAAGTATGTAGAAAATCCACTTCGATAGGCAAACGAATAAAATTCCAAACAGAAAAAAAAGAACAAAAAATGGGTGGTGTACTCAGTGTAGCGACGCGCTCTCCTTGGGGCGAGCATCCCGAATTTCATACTTACAAATTTGTTGTGATAAAAGAGTAATACCATACCATACTATACCATACCACTACAGTGCGATACAATACAATACAATACAATGCAATACAATACAATACAATAACCCAACAGTATTCTCAAATGTTATCGGTGTCGTGTGTGTCTGGTTCAGTGGCGAGTGCAAAAAACCACTCACTTGTTCTGCAAGACGTTTTGGGTCTGTATGAGTTAGGCTCACAGTTTCACAGTCTTCAGATAATGACTCTGCGAATTGTGATGACAGGAATACAATGTGCTGTCGATCATTTTATTCTTGAATCTCAGTCAGTAAAAAAAACAAATTAAAGAGAGAGAGAGAGAGAGAGAGAGAGGGGGGGGGGGGCAAGGTCGCGTTCTTTATTTTACCGAGGATAATGGATAAGCAATTGTGAGCTTTTCTTCTTCTTTTTTTTTTTTCTTTTTTTTTTCATGCAGCCCTATGAGAGAGAGAGAGAGAGAGAGAGAGAGAGAGAGAGAGAGAGAGAGAGAGAGAGACAGAGACAGAGACAGAGACAGAGACAGAGACAGAGAAACAAAGAGAGAGTAGAGACAGAGACACAGAGAGAGACAGAGAGAAAGAAAGAGAGAGAGAGGAGGGAGAGAGAGAAAGAGAGAGATGAGAGAGAAAGAGACAGATGAGACAGAAAGACAGACAGACAGACAGACAGACACACACAGAGAGAGAGAGAGAGAGAGAGAGAGAGAGAGAGAGAGAGAGAGAGAGAGAGAGTCAGCCACTGTGTCGGGCAGACAGAGAGAGGCAGAGAGACAGACAAGACAAAGAAACTGACAGAAAGAGGACACTCACAGCACCACACCACATGAATTGTGATGACGGGAATACAACGTGCTGTCGATCATTTTATTCTTGAATCTCAGTCAGTGGGGGGGTGGGGGGAATATAATATATATATATATATATATATATATATATATATATATATATATATATATATATATAAACAACCAAACAAACAAACAAAAACACGACGTAAGTCACGTAGACCCGCGTGACGAAGTAAGCAAAACATGATTCTGATTGTGTAGCTGCAGGATATATCGGGTGTCCCCCAAAAAGTGAACCGCTTTTTGACAAGTATATTCTCTGTGATAGAGAAACCGAATTCATTGGGGAAAAAAAAAGTCACACAGTAACCCTACTGTAGTGCGTATTTTAGCGATAAGTCTATTTACAGTGACATGACTCCACCCCTTGCCTGGAAATTCCTTTACGATCCTTCTTCCACCCCAGCCTTTCTCCTTGAAACAGTTTTCAATGGTAACCTTATCACTTTCACTCAAAGGCATGGTTGATCCTTCCAAACTGAAACTTTGGACAGAACTGAGTTGGATACAGACGACAAAAAAAAAAAAAAAAAAAAAAAAAAATAAAATCAATAGACTTGAGACCGAGACAGGCTATTTTTAGACTGACACTGATTGACAGATGTCAACACCTGGCAGCTGGCATGGACATGATGGTCACATTGTACAGCTCTGATATTGGATTTTTTTTACATGCTGTTTTGAATTTGACAATACTCGCGTAATTTGCGTCCGAACTTTAAGATATTTTGCAGACTTGTTGATGATACCCGAAGGTTACTGTGTGTAACGCGTCCACCTAGGTAGCGAGAGAATCTGAGGTCGCTGGTTCGAATCACGGCTCAGCCGCCGATATTTTCTCCCCCTCCATTAGACCTTGAGTGGTGGTCTGGACGCTAGTCATTCGGATGAGACGATAAACCGAGGTCCCATGTGCAGCATGCACTTAGCGCACGTAAAAAAAAACCCACGGCAACAAAAAGGTTGTTCCTGGCAAAACTCTGTAGAAAAATCCACTTCGACAGGAAAAACAAATAAAACTGCACGCAGGAAAAAATACCAAAAAAAAATGGGTGGCGCTGTAGTGTAGCGACGCGCTCTCCCTGGGGAGAGCAGCCCGAATTTCACACAGAGAAATCTGTTGTGATAAAAAGAAATACAAATACAAATAAATACGTGCGGGGACCGTCCTTGCCTTAGGACTGGGAAAGGGGGGAGTAGAGAGGAGGGAGTCTCGTCACGTAATGACGCTCCGCATGTTGTGATCTTTAACTCACTCAGTACGGCCAGTCCTCTCTTCTTCTCTACACAGACCCCTCGGATGTCCAGTAGGTGTCTGAATGACCCAGCCTTTAGCTTCCGTCGTCAGAACTGTGGTATTCTTTGTCAACATTCACCTATTCAGTATCTCGTAAGAGCGTCCCGCTTGCAATATTTTGATGATGGTAAGTGGGATGAAACGCTGTTAACGTCGTCTCTTTCGCCGTTCGTATG
>NC_134884.1:8987309-8989809 GCF_041734735.1 Babylonia areolata
TGTTCACTCGTATGCACACGAGTGGGCTTTTACGTGTATGACCGTTTTTACCCCGCCATGTAGGCAGCCATACTCCGTTTTCGGGGGTGTGCATGCTGGGTATGTTCTTGTTTCCATAACCCACCGAACGCTGACATGGATTACAGGATCTTTAACGTGCGTATTTGATCTTCTGCTAGCATATACACACGAAGGGGGTTCAGGCACTAGCAGGTGTGCACATATGTTGACCTGGGAGATCGTAAAAATCTCCACCCTTTACCCACCAGGCGCCGTCACCGTGATTCGAACCCGGGACCCTCAGATTGACAGTCCAACGCTTTAACCACTCGGCTATTGCGCCCGTCATTTGCTGCTACCAACAAGTGTGTTCGTCAGGGAAGGGCTATCACATGACCGAGAAAAGGTTACGATGACGGGTCAGGACTGACAATAGCCATTCTACATCTAAATTTCTTCCCCGTGTGATTTATAATAATATATATTTGATCAGCAAAACCAACTTTATACATATCATTACAAAGGAACATGAATAGTATGAACTGCAGGTAAGGTCGATGTCGTCGGGCGCATTAGCCGAATGGATAAAACGTTGGACTTTCAATCTGAGGGTCCCGGGTTCGAATCTCGGTAACGGCGCCTGGTGGGTTAATGGTGGAGAATTTTCCGATCTCCCAGGTCAACATATGTGTAGACCTGCTTGTGCCTGAACCGCCTTCGTGTATATACGGCAAGCAGAAGATCAAATACGCATGTTAAAGATCCTGTAATCCATGTCAGCATTCGGTGGGTTATGGAAAAAAAAAAAAGAAAAAAAGAATATATCCAGCATGCACACCCCCGAAAATGGAGTATGGCTGCCTACATGGCGGCGTAAAAAAAACGGTCATTCACGTAAAAACCCACTCGTGTACATACGAGTGAACGTGGGAGTTGCAGCCCACGAACGAAGAAGAAGAAGAAGAAGAAGAAGAAGAAGAAGAAGAAGAAGAAGAAGAAGAAGAAGAAGAAGAAGAAGAAGAAGAAGAAGAAAGTGAATGTCACACTTTTTTTTTTTTCAAAGTTCAGCAGTCAAAAGGTTAAAAATCCAGACGCAGCGGTGAGGTGATTAATTCTGTAAGACAGCAGTAGTTAAGGAGATCCCCTGTTCCATGTCTTACGCTTTTCTGGAAGCTTCGCCGTCGCTATATTTGTGACGAGTGCTTGCATCTGTCCATACCGTTGCGTGCAAGTACAAGCACACATGCATACATAGGAGGCTTGCATGCACATGTAGACACACTCTCAAACAAACCGCAGTGGCGAAGTGGTTAGCTCGGAGGACGTGGCTTTGAGCCCCAAAGAGAAGTGATTTCTTTTTTTTCCCCAGAACGTGGCCGTTTGCTGCCCAGAGTTGAGCGTACCATGGGCTCCAATAGGAAGACTGGGAACACACACAGTCGAAGATCATCCTCTTCATGGATGGGAAGTGTTGCTCAAATTTCCTGACCAACACTGCAGGAGTCTGTATCTGTCAGCCCGCTTCACGCCGGGATATATATGATTATCATGAGAGTGCTGCCTTGTCGAGGAGTGATGTTTCAGTTTCAGTATCAGTAGCTCAAGGAGGCGTCGCTGCTTTCGGACAAATCCATATACGCTACACCACATCTGCCAAGCAGATGCCTGACCAGCAGCGAGGAGTGATGGCCTAGAGGTAACGCGTCCGCCTAGGAAGCGAAAGAATCTGAACGCGCTGCTTCGAATCACGGCTCAGCCGTCGATTTTTTCTCCCTCTCCACTAGACCTTGAGTGGTTGTCTGGACACTAGTCATTCGGGTGAGACGATAAACCGAGGTCCCGTGTGCAGCATGCACGTAGCGCACGTAAAAGAACCCAAGGCAACAAGAGGGTTGTTCCTGGCAAAATTCTGTAGAAAAATCCACTTCGATTGGAAAAACAAATAAAACACTGCACGCAGGATTTTTTTTTTTTTTTAATGGGTGGCGCTGTAGTATGGCGACGCGCTCTCCCTGGAGAGAGCAGCCCGAATTTCACACAGAGAAATATGTTGTGATAAAAATAAATACAAATACAAGTGGTCACAAACCTAAAATGGAGCCCCATACCAGCATCTTTATCAACACCATTATCGTTCATAATTATCGAAAATCTGGGGCACACGCGAGCACACAAACACACTAAAACAAACAAATAAACAAACGATACAAACAAACATACATAGAGACTCAGTGTGAAAAAGATAAATACACACATACAGAGAGAAAGAGAAAGAGAGAGAAAAAGAGAGAGAAAGCGAGAGAGGAAGAGAGAGAGGAAGAGAGAGAAAGCAAGAGAGAAAGAGAGAGTGGAAGAGAGAGAGGAGGAGAGAGAGAGAAAGAGAGAGAGGAGAGAGAGAGAGAGAGAGAGAGAGAGAGAGAGAGAGAGAGAGAGAGAGAGAGAGAAGGGCGGGTGTTGAATGACTGGGAAGGGAACGTAACATTCCTCGAAAACAGCACAA
>NC_134884.1:8994809-8999809 GCF_041734735.1 Babylonia areolata
ATAAATACAAATACAAACACACATGCATTCACGCAGGTACGTGCACAAGCTCACTCACTGAGACAAAGTGACAGAAACACACACAGACACAGACACACGCACGCGCGCTCCCAGGCATTCAAGAATGCATTCACACGCATTGATCATGGTCAGGTGGTCTGGACGATAGTCATTCGGATGAGACGGTAAAACGAGGTCCCGTGTGCAGCATGCACTTAGCGCACGTAAAAGAACCCACAGCAACAAAA
This sequence comes from Babylonia areolata, assembly GCF_041734735.1. Classification (NCBI taxonomy): domain Eukaryota; kingdom Metazoa; phylum Mollusca; class Gastropoda; order Neogastropoda; family Buccinidae; genus Babylonia; species Babylonia areolata. The sequence continues at coordinate 8,995,058 of NC_134884.1, forward strand.
GGGCTCTTCCTGGCAAAATTCAGCACTGCTCACAGGGCACTACCAGTGAAACGAGCAAGGACTCTGTCTGTCTGTCTCTGCCTCCCCTACTCTGGTTCTGTCACACCCCTCACACAAGTTATCACGCAGGTACATGCGCGAGCTCACTCACTGAGATAAAGAGATAGACACACAGACACACACAGACGCGCGCACACACACACACACACACACACACACACACACACACACACACACACACACACACACACACACACACACACACACACACACACACACACACACACACACACACACACACACACACACACACACACACGAAATATCAAGCATCTTGGAATATAACGTAACATAAAGAGAAAGGTCGAACGATTGAAATGAGGACAGAAAAAAAGACAAGAACTAAACAACAACATCAGCAAAGAAGACGGAAATAAAAAAAAAAGAATAAAAAATGATAGAAAAGAAAAGAAGAAGAAGAAGAAACACACCTGAAAACAAAATAAAACAAAAAAAAAGAACAAAAAACTCCAAAAAAAAACCCCCCAAAAACAACAACAACAAAACCGACAGAATATAGAACAAAAAAAGAAACAACAAGGAAACACTGGGAGTGAAATCAGACAAAAAACAGGAAAGCAAGAGAAAATAATATAAACAAAAAATGATTTAAAAAAAAAAAAACCCTGAAGAATATAAAGAAAATGAAGAAAAAAATTACGAAGGCGTTGGGGCAAGAAATTCGGTCATTTACTTTCAAGCACTTGGAAGATTCGTACAGGGAAAAAATGGAAAGCACCTCTGATTTATGGGACAAAAAGGAATGAACGAAAACAACATACAACCACCTGCCAAATGGAAAAAAAAAATTGAAAAGAAATAACAACGATTTAGAAAAAAAAAAGTGAAATGAATTTGAAATTGAAAAAAAAAAAGTCAAATAATATGCAAAATCAGAGCACACGATAAAGAAATAAAGGAATAAAAGTATAGAAAACGAATTATGGAATGACATGATGTATGACACAAGATGTGAGACAGACAATAAACGTTGTACAGTATGTATGCACCTCCCTGTCTCAAACCATCCTTAAGTCATTAAGCAATGAATTCAACCACTGAAAAGAAAAGAAAAAACAAAAAAACAAAAACAAAAAGAGAATGCATGACAATACGTTGTCAACAGCCTTGACCACCAGTTACGTGTCAGCGTGATTGTATTGTATTTGTATTTCTCTTTTTTTATCACAACACATTTCTCTGTGTGAAATTCGGGCTGCTCTCCCCAGGGAGAGCGCGTCGCTACACTACAGCGCCACCTTTTTTTTTTCTTTCTTTTTTTTTTTTTTGTATTTTTTTTCCTGCGTGCAGTTTTATTTGTTTTATTTTTGCGCTAAGTGCATGCTGCACACGGAACGTCGTTTTATCGTCTCATCCGAATGACTAGCGTCCAGACCACCACTGAAGGTCAAGTGGAGGGGGAGAAAATAGCGGCGGCTGAGCCGTGATTCGAAGCAGCGCGCTTAGATTCTGTCGCTTCCTAGGCGGACGTGTTACCTCCAGGCCATCACTCCACTGGGTGGTAACAAGTTCATAGTGACACCATGTCTGTGGTCACCGGTGTATGTGACGGGACAAGAAACAAAATTCCAACTCCAGGGACGCCCACTGGGGGAAAAGGTCATGGTTTCCATACCACAAAATGTGCCCACTAAGTTTGGCTTCGTGACCAAGTTGCTACTGTCGTTAGTTGGTGGTTTAGTTAGTGTTATCGCCGTCACACTCAACAACTTGAGCAGTTTCACCAGAGATGCCTACGAAAGATCCTCGGCATAAAGTGGCAAGACAGGGTCTCCAACCTCCAGGTCCTAGAGAGGAGCGGCCTGCCCAGCATCGAACGCCTGCTGATCCAGTGTCAGCTACGCTGGACAGGACACGTTGTCCGCATGACAAACAGCAGGATCCCGAAGATGCTCTTGTATGGCCAGCCGAAGGAAGGCCACTGCGAAATTGGAAGACCCTGCAAACGCTTCAAGGACACCTTGAAGACAAACCTCAAAGCCTGTGACATAGACATCGCTTCCTGGGAAACTGATGCCCTTGACCGCTCTCGCTGGAGGATGCTGTGCTCTAGTGGCATAAAGACTTTTGATAACAAGAGAACGCTGCCCATTACGGAGAAGAGTGAGCGAAGGAAGCAGGGCTCAGCTTCTGGAGACGTTTTCCCTTGCAACACCTGTGGGAAGTGCTGTGCATCCAGAATCGGCCTCTTCTCCCAAATGAGGACACACACCGACAGATAACCCTGCCTGCCTACTCATCCGTCGGTCCGACGGGAGACTCCATTAGTTAGTGTTATCCTATGGTACATTTTCAGTTCAGGGATGGGTTGTATGAGTGATGATAGCATCGCTAAGTTTGCACTGCGTTTACTTGAACTTGAACTTGACAGAATCAGTGTGCAGGACTTCTGGCCTTTACAAGGTCCATACGCTCCTACTGTTACTGTGGCATGCATGGGGAGTATAATGCCTACATACTAATGGAGACAAACTGGGTCGTAGACAGTTGAACTGCCTCTCCCAAAAGCGTCGAGCCTGCTTTGGAACCTATTAACTGATGGAGCTGTGACCACCTCCTCAGGTAGGCTGTTCCAGGTGTTCACGACTCTCTGGGAGAAGTACCAGCTGCGTACTGTAAGCTATTTCCAATACACTTTGGAGCATTCTTAACACGAAGCAAATTATTTAGCGCTGCAAATGGAGAAAGTTTAGAAAAACGGCCCCCCCCCCCTCCCTATTTCAACCACTAACTGCTCTCCCCTTCCTTTCCCTTTTTCGCCTCCTCCAGTCCCAACACACACCCCACATCTTTTCTCCAGCCACTCCACTTCCCCCCACCACACACCCCCACTCTTTTTTTCTTTTTTTTTTTTTTTTTTTTTTTTTTTTTTTACCCGGACTTTCTTGGGTCGACCACCGTTTTATTTTGTATATAAATTACACAATCAACTAAACAACATGGAAATAATCAAACCAATACTTGGCACTCCACAATAACTATATGTCATAGTAATCAGTAGCATTTATGGAATAAATACAACTTTTCATTTACGGATTTTGGGCTTGTTAAAAAAAAGAAAAAAGAGAAAAAAAAAGAAAAAAAGAGGCAATAATATGGAAGGAATCCGTACAATATCATATGATATATAATATCATATCATAAATCATGCAATCATGTGTACCAAACTTAGAATCAATCTCTTTTTTTTTTCCTCTCCTTTCTCCTCTTTTTTGTGGCCTCAGTTGCATGCAGGTCATGGAGCACCAGACCTTGGTGGGTTTTTTTTTTTTTTTCACTCCATTCCCCCCATCCCCATTCCCGACTTGCTTCCCATTCTGGACCTTCTTCTTCCATCTCCTGTGACTCTTTATGTCCATTGCCTGATCTCTACTCAATTCTCTCTTCATCCTCGTCGTCCTTCTCTGATTAATACCCATAACTGTTCTTAATTAAGCTTTGCTGTTTAACCCCATTGTCATTTCCAACTAACAGAGTCCCGGAAGACAGACCTATGGTCTGAAGTATTGGACGTCTCTCATAAAAAAAATGGGTCTTACTTTACTACCAACAGTTTTTATTTACAACCTTTCTCCGTGTGTGGTGTCTTTATACACACAGCAGTCATCTTTCATTTTACTAGGGATGCAAAGTTCCCTCATGCAATCCAACCCACCAGGTACCATGGAACATCACTGAAGCGACTCTTCAGTGCTGCAGGATTACCTCTGGTGCGTGGTTTCGTGATGGTCTAAGACTTAGACACCGATGGTACCCGTTGATAGCCTGCACTGGGACTTTGACAGAAAGGCCCTGCGTATGGCTGTACGTTGGAAATTACGGACTGGCGTTTCGGGCAAGAAATTCGGTCATTTAGTTCCAAGGTCTGCGACAATTGGGACAAAGAAACAAACTGAAACACCTCTGGATTAGAGGACACAAAGGAGACAAACAAAGCAAAATAGAACAACCTAGCCATGCGAGGAAATAAAAGAAAGAGAGATTGCCTGCACTTGGACTGCGACAGGGCTAGCCTGCGAATGTTTGAGAGAACAGGGGATGGAGGACACGTGGTGTAACAGCAATGCCACTCACATGAAAACAAAGAAAACACCTACACAACCACCAACCTCCCCCCCCCACACACACACACACATACAAAAAAAAAAAAAAAGCGACGAATGACATCAACAACAACATCAACAAACATACCCACTCCCCACCAATAAATCATTGTCCCAGCAACAAACCTTAATATATAGACGAGAATGTTCCTGTTCTTAGGAATGGTGCACTGGGTTCGCAACATTTTTCTAGGTCAGTTGACTGTTTTTTGCTTCTTTCTTCGTTTATTTAAAAATATATATATATTGTTTTAGAAACAAATACAAAAGTAACAATTGTTTCCCAGAATCTTTAGAACATTGGAACGACATAGTCAAAGGGAATTTGTTTTGTTTCCAAACATTATCGCTTTTATCCCATTTCGTCTTTATTCAGTTGTATGTATTGATCCGAACTTAGTGCTTAATTAACTGGTCCAGCAGTTTATGTGGGGGAGGCACTTAAAGCCCACACCACCTCCCTCACACGACTCCCCATACAAGAGACATGGATCTCTGAAGTGAAACCGTTTTCAAGTCTTTCATTATTGGGGAAAACAACAACGACAACAACAACAACAACAAAACG
>NC_134884.1:9014809-9019809 GCF_041734735.1 Babylonia areolata
ACTCACAGAACATCCTTTGCAGCTGTCAACTGAAACGTCTAGTATTCCCATTCAAACGTACAACAAATTTTATGGTGACATTTCTATAATCATTGCCTGGAGCGTTGAAGCAGGGAATGCCAATATAAAATCAATTCAGATCACGAAAACACACGCTTTAGATCCAGGAGACAATGTTGACAGACTCTTATTTTTTCAGGATTTCTAATGATTTAGAGAATTATTGATGCAGTGGGTCGAAAATACTAATCCCCGTATTTATAAACTTGAAAGAAAACACCCAGAGCTTTGTCATGCAGAGAGAGAGGGGGTATTATCGAACACTCCAAGCAATACCTCCTCGCAACATATTTAGCACACACACACGAACACAACATTGGGCAACATGAAACAGGCTGGCAGAATTCCCTGAGGCTGTAATCAATATATCGGGCAACATTAAGAATCATTAAGTTTGTGTATCAGCACTTCTCGGCTGGATATTACCGGGAACATAAACGAGGTCTCTCTTTTCATCTCTCTCTCTCCGTCTCTGTCTATCTCTGTCTCTCTGTCTCTGTCTGTCTGTCTGTCTGTCTGTCTCTCTCCGAACCCCCCACCCCACCCACCCCTTCCCCACACCCAAATGCATTCAAGAAAATATTGTGCATGGAGGTACACTCACACAGCCGCACAGCCACACACACACACACACACACACACACACACTTATATATATATATATATATATATATATATATATATATATATATATATATATATATATATATATATATGTGTGTGTGTGTGTGTGTGTGTGTGTGTGTGTGTGTGTGTGTGTGTGTGTGTGTGTGTGGCTGTGGCTGTGTGGCTGTGTGAGTGTACCTCCATGCACAATATTTTCTTGAATGCATTTGGGTGTGGGGAAGGGGTGGGTGGGTGTGTGTGTGTGTGTGTGTGTGTGTGTGTGTGTGTGTGTGTGTGTGTGTGTGTGTGTGTGTGTGTGTGTGTGTGTGTGTGTGTGACAACCCAGACGAAACTATTTTTATCTGGGGGGAGGGTTGTGCTTAATTTTCTTTGTAAATGTCATTTTTCATACCATTAATTGCATGCGATATTTTGAACTGTCATCCCTGAGACTGCCAATTTTCAGTTCTTTCACAAACTTTGAGAACCAGTTTCTGTCAGTCTGTCTGTCTGCGTCTCTGACCATCTGCCTATGTGTCTGTGGATACGCATGGACCGTGGCAGGCATGCCTGTTTGCTTTTGGCATGCATATATGTAAACACGTAAAATGCATAAAAATAACAATAATGTACATGTGTGCATGCTTGAACAAGGACGTTTAAAAAGTGTTCGTTGCAAATGTACGTGTGTGCATTCGTGAACAAGGACACTTTTTCAAGTGTCCGTTACAAACATGAACACGTATTCATGCATTTCTGATCACCCAAAACAGGAATTACGCCAAATTGTTCAGACGCTCACTTTGACCTCCCCGCCACCCCTTCCCCCCCCCTCCGACCTACCCCCCCAAACCCCAGCCTTTATTACATCATGTCGTAATCACACCAGCCCAGTAACCCCCCCTTGCTGATTGTAACCGGAAGTTCGTGTTGCGTGACTCGCGGGTATCTAAACACTCAGGAGCAGCGCCAGCGTGAAATTAATCAAGGGGAGAAAAGGCTCAGCGTGTCACCGGCAACACGGATGGTCCAAAGTAATTTGTCCGGTAAAAGCCGTGGTGACAGGCTTGGGGGGGTGAGGAAGGAATGTGTGTGTGTGTGTGTGTGTGTGTGTGTGTGTGTGTGTTGGGAGTGGGGAAAGGGTTTGTGGAATGGAAGGAAGCAGTGTACAGACGATTCGACTCCTCTCCAACTCGACAGCTCCATTTTCAGTGTTCGGAAGCCGACAGTGAACACAGGAGAATCAATTGTTATGCATTGCATCACATTATATCACAAGCGCTAGAGGTCAGAACTAAAGCTTTTCAGGGACATGTCGGCGAAGCAGTGGTTTCTAGGGGTGAGAAGAGTGAACCTACCGAGTTATGATCTCCCGTTGGTGTCGATGGTGTTATTTGGCTTCAGTCGACTTTCTTCAAATCCAGGATCTGTTCTACCAGGAAAAAAAGAAGCTTAATTCGCATGTATATCGTGCATGTATGACAGCACGTATGCACGCACACATACAATGAAAATAAATTGGATACATGATGAGAATATCATCCGTCAGCTTACATTTGTTTGGAAATGCCTTTTCTTCTCGAAGATTACTCTGCCCTGTCGACATGTTTGGAACGGCCATTGCTGATTACTCTGCTCTGTCAGCATGTATGAGACTGTCATTTCTGATCACTCTGCTCTGTCAATGTATGGGACTGTCAATACCGATTACTCTTCTCTGTCAACATGAATGGAACTGTCAATACTGATTACTTTGCTCTGTCAACAATACGGAACCGTCAATGCTGATTACTCTGCTCTGTCAACATTTATGGGAATGCCAATACTGATTATTCTGCTCTGTCAACATGAATGAGACTGCCAATGCTGATTACTCTGTTCTGTCAACATGTATGGGACTGTCAATAGATATTACTCTGCCTTGTCAACATGTATGAAACTGTCAGTACATATTATTACTCGGCACTGTCAACAACGCGGGACTGTCAGTGCTGATCACTCTGCTCTGTCAACAATGCGGGACTGTCAGTGCTGATCACTCTGCTCTGTCAACAATAAGGGACTGTCAATTCTGATCACTCTGCTCTGTCAACAATAAGGGACTGTCAATTCTGATCACTCTGCTCTGTCAACATGCAAGGGACTGTCAATACTGATCACTCTGCTCTGTCAACATGCAAGGGACTGTCAATACTGATTATTCTGCTCTGTCAACAACATGGGACTGTCGATACTGATTACTGTGTCCTGTCAACATGTATGGGACTGTCAATGCTGATTACTCTGCTCTGCCAATATGTGTGGGACTGCCAATGATGATTTCTCTGCCCTGGGGCCGGCTGTCAACGTATCTTGAAATACATCTCCTCCTACAGTGATCATACCTGGTCCATTTTATATACTGGAAGAGGAACTGGGTGAGGAGAAGGTGAACTTTAAAACTGGTGTCCCTCCCTTTCTGTCTCTGTCTCTGATTTACGTTGTATCTCTTTCATCCATTTTCTCATCAGCTATTTGCAAAAAAAAGGTATCTGTCTCCCGCTCCTCTCTCTGTCTCTGTCCGCCTGTCTCTCTATCTCTGTCTTTGTGTCGCACTGGGGAAACAGCAGAGGAGACCAAAAAAAAAAAAAAAAAAATTAATGCATCCTGATTCTGCCAAACACATCAACAGAAATACAGATAAGCTGCAGTATGTTTTCTAGTATTTCTCACACTAAGTTACCAAGTCTGTTTACAATGACACCAATACACGTTGCATCAAGACCAATGAGGAACAGAGGCATTGCATTTTCTGAAATGCTAACATTGTTTATGCAAGTTTTATTTTCATCTTTGATAAACAAGATGCAAAATAAATATGGAAAACACCACCACCACCACCACCACCAACAACAACAACAACAACAACAAAAACACCACTATACAACATAATCATTATGCAAGTTTTGGATGTAAAATAAATGAAAAGTGTGTGCATGGCTGATGATGTTTTTTTCTTTGACTCGAATGCTACAATTATCCCCTGTCAACACACACACACACACACACACACACACACACACACACACACACACACACACACACACACACACACACACACACACACACACACACACACACACAAACAACATCTGACAGAATAGCATTCTTTTACATTGAATGCACTTTTCAATGACGATGATCTGCAATGTAGGTCGATGATGGTAAAAAACGTGTTTCATATTTTCCTAAACACTGAAATGAAGAGCTGACGATGAAAAATTGTGTGTGTGTGTGTGTGTGTGTGTGTGTGTGTGTGTGTGTGTGTGTGTGTGTGTGTGTGTGTGTGTGTGTGTGTGTGTGTGTGTGTGTGTGTGTGTGTACGCGCGCGCGCGTGGGTGTGTGTCTATCTGTATGTCTGTGCAGGCATGTGCGCATTTGCAGGTGTGTGATTCTTTACAGTTACGAAATAAGACAAAATCCATGCATCAAAATCCAACACGTATTTTGTGTACTGTGCTGCTTGCCATGCCTTTCTTACCCATTTGTTGAATGCAGAATTCATCGACCGTAACAGGCCAGAGCATCCAATGCTCACGTGTCTGAGATTTTAATCCTCTCAGAACCTTTTAGCCTGACTGTGAGGATATTTTGATCCCCTTAATTGACAGTATCAGTATCAGTAGCTCAAGGAGGCGTCACTGCGTTCGGTCAAATCCATATACGCTACACCACATCTGCCAAGCTGATGCAGCGTAACCCAACGCGCTTAGTCAGGCCTTGAGAAAAAAAAAAAAAAAAAAAGAAAGAATAAAGAAGGAAAGAAAAAAAATGAATTAAATTAAATTAAATTAAATCAATAAAGTTAAAAGAAAAATAAATAAAAATAAATAAATAAATGATTTTTTCTAAATAAAAAACAAACAAAAATCAACAGTAGTGCACATCTTATGATATTCGATTCACCTCGACGTGTACAAGTGTAACACGAGATCAAAACAGATTGTTTGAAATCCGTGATTAACTGAATTATAACCTAACTATATCACACGCAACATCCACAATAGCATAATCAGTCAGTTAAGGTTTGTCCTGTAGATGAAAGAGAGAGAGAGAGGAAAAGGAGATGAAGAAAGAGGAGAAGGAAGAGGCAGAGAAGAAGGAAAAAAGGAAGGAGGAGGAGGAAGAGAAGAAGAAGAAGAAGAAGAAGAAGAAGAAGAAGAAGAAGAAGAAGAAGAAGAAGAAGAAGAAGAAGAAGAAGAAGAAGATTGATTGATTGATTGAATCTTTAATGGGTAAAGAATTAGGCACAGTAAAGGCCTTTTTACAATTCTGCCCATTTAACGACATAAAAA
>NC_134884.1:9034809-9039809 GCF_041734735.1 Babylonia areolata
ATCTTTATTTGCTTTTTTGCAAGTAAACGTAGTTGCGAAACGTAATTACTTCCTATTGGAAACATAAAGCCAGCATAAGATCAAAGTGAGTGAAATATATTTTACATGTTGTTTGTTTGATCCGAAATACATTGCATTAATCAGTCCAGCAGTGAAATCATTGTCGACGAAAGATCTTACACCCCCCCCCCCCTCACACACACACACACACACACACACACACACATGCACTAAACAGAGACACACAGACACACAGAGAATCACACACACACACACACACACACACACACACACACACACACAAACAAGCACACACACGCGCGCGCGCGATCTAATTTTCTAATTTTCCTGTAAATATATACATTCCCAAATTTTCGTGGGGGTGGGTGCGGGAGAACCCAAAACAAAACCAAAACAACACCAACAAAGAAAAAGCTAAACAAATAACTAATCATCACACCAGACTGTTATCCTGGTTTTCAGAGACTTTCATCTTGCCTCCCCCCCCCCCCCCCCACCCCCACACTCCCCCACCCCCCTCCCAATCTTTTATCACGCTTTGGCTTTGTCGTTACGGCGCCAGCCACACAACTCGCTAATCACAGTAACCAGTGCGTGTTGCGTGACGCGCGGGCACTGACTCACTCAGGAGCAGTCGCAGCGTGAAATTAATCAAGGGGAGAAAAGGCTCCGGTTTTCACCAGCCTCGCGGATTGTCCGAAGTAATTTGTCTAGTAAAAGCTGCGATGACAAGATTTGGGGGAAGTGGAGGGGGTGTGTGGTGGAGGTGGTGTGGTGGCAGGATGAAGAGGTGTGGGGAGAGAGGGGAGAGGGGTAGGGAGAGGTGGAAGGTGAGGGGTGGGAGTGGAGGTGGTGTGGCAGAAGGATGGAAAGGTTTGTTTTGTGTGTGTGCGTGTGTGTGTGTGTGTGTGTGTGTGTGTGTGTGTGTAAGATTGAGGAGGCAAGCTATGGGTTACAAGTGTAGGGTTGGTATGGGTAATAGCGAACAGCATGTACTTGCGAACAATTTGTATACCGCCCCACTTCGAAACGTTCTTAACGGTTGCATTTCACAATGTAACGTCTGCTTCGACCTTTTCCTACTACCCCATTTCAAAGAACCAGTCAAACATAAGCTATTTCTGGCTATTTCCGCGCTATTTCTTCTCTTCGCGCACCAAGGTTACAAACGTACTTTCAAAATCCTAAAATCGAGGGAAGCAAGTTGTAGGACTTGAACTTCGATACAGTTTAAAATAGTTTTATTTGATCGGATATGTTGAATGCGCATTACCAGTGCTGGGGATATTTAAGAAAGCATATTGGTGACAGATCAGAATGCCAGTTTTGACAGGAATCTGCAAAATACTGTCGTTTGCAATTAGACCATATATTTTGACGTGAGGCTATTTGCGAACGATGCTGCAAAGTTACTGAGCGCTGTCAAAAGGTTGTGTTTGTGTGCTGTGTGGGGTGTGTGTGTTTAAATATCTGTTTGTGTGTTTGTGTTCATGTGTGATCAAAACCTACAATACAACAGTCTGCTGCAATGTTCCAATAATATGTTATGTCCAACGAGTTAAAGACCTGCTTCTGTTTTTACTGTCTACATGTACCCAAAGCCATCGTTCGTAATTTGACTTGTCCGTTCGTATTTACCATCAGGTACCCCCTGCTATTTCAAACGTCGACAAAAAGTTGAAAAGAATGAGCAGACAAACTTTTTTTTTTCTGGAGCAATCATTCGGAGATGGATCTTCAAAAACAAAAGAACTACGTTTGACTATCGCACGACATGTAATCTTTGCAGTACACACGTTGAGCTGGTCGCTTCGAATGGATCGTTCGCAATTACCCATACCTCACCTATGTACCTGTCAACTTCCCTTGGCAGCTCCATTTCCAGGATCACAATTTTTCAGAATTATCGGTGAGTACAGCAGAATCCGTATGTACTGAATCACATTATATAACAAACAATACATGTTGAGTCAATTGTTTGCAAGGACATGTCATTGAAGCTACGATTTTTGGAGCGAGTGGAGTGATAATGATGACAAGTTCATATTTTCTCTTACCACACGAATGGACAGCCATATTAACTTCAAACGATGGTGCAGTATAAATGATGAAAAGCAAAACACTTCTATGCTTAATTAACCTGCACAAGCCTATGACGCATGCCCACAAATTCCTGCATGCACACATGCATACACACACACACACACACACACACACACACACACACACACACACACACACGCACTCACACACACACACACACACACACACACACACACACACACACACACACACACACACACGGCGTAGGTGTAAGGAGTATCAAACGTGAGCTTGCATTGTCCCCCAATTCCTTTGACTAAATGACTATGACTGTTACTATGGGGCCTGGTCGACTTGACACAAGCGAAACCTATACATAAGAAAAAGATGGGGTTCTTGGAAGTTTCAGCTAGGGAAAAAGGTAGGCTGTGATGGCTGGAAAGAGGAAGTAACGCTGTTTCAATCAGTACGATACCCGCATTTGATGGAAGAAATACGTGAAAGGAGGGTATAAAAGAGTGCGTGAAGATAGAACGAGGATGAGGTAACCAGAAAGTAGAGGATAAAATAAAACAAACAAAAATAAGGATTATATTTTCGTAGACTGATGAGACGATATGGAGGCAGACATGCACACAAGCACCACGTGAGCTTATGAGAATAATCCCAAACCCTCTATCACATACACGCGCAAATACGCAGGCACGCAGACACACAGACACACAAAGAATCACACACACACACACACACACACACACACACACACACACACACACATATTCGCAATCACTCACTCACGCACACACACACACACACACACACACACACACACACACACACACACACACACACACACACACACACACACACACACTCATATTCACAATCACTCACTCACGCACACGCACACACACACACACACACACACACACACACACACACACACACACACACACACACACACACACACACACACACACACACACACGCACACATATTCGCAATCACTCACTCACGTACACACACACACACACACACACACACACACACACACACACACACACACACACACACACACATACACAAACACACACATACACACACACACACACACACACACACACACACACACACTCATAAAATTATTCACAATCACTCACTCACGCACACACACACACACACACACACACACACACACACACACACACACACACACACACACACACACACACACACACACACACACACACACACACACACACACACACACACACACACACACACACACACACACACACACACACACACACACACACACACACACACACACACATTTCTTTCCCCCTCCCCTCTTTTCATTCCGACAGTAACAGACGCATGGTCGTGACATTCAAGCCTTCAATCACGTCTGCAGCTTCAAGCACAGAAATGGAACGTGTCAACCTTGCGATATGTCTTATTACAAACGATAGATCATTCTACGTTTCACCTCTTTATTTATTAAGGAAAAGTATTGCTGTTGCTGACGTTGTTGTTGTTGTTGTTGTTGTTGTTGTTGTTGTTATTGTTGTTGGTGGTGTTGTTTTGCAGTTGAAAATGCAAGCAAAATAAACAAAAGCAACAACAACAAAACAGACACACACACACACACATACACAGACAGACAGACACGACAGACAGACAGACACGCACGCACACACACACACACACACACACACACACACACACACACACACACACAATCTGACATCTGCCCTGCACTATTGAAAACACGAAGAAAAAATATTAAGTAAGAATTGAAAATGCATCGGTATCAGCAAGTGAAATAAACGATAATCATATTAAAGCGAACGAGAAGAAAAACAACAACAAAACAACAACAGTATCAGTATCAGTATCAGTAGCTAAAGGAGGCGTCACTGCGCTCGGTCAACTCCATATACGCTACACCACATCTGCCAAGCAGATACATGACCAGCAGCGAAACCCAACGCGCTTAGTCAGGCCTTGAGGAAAAAAAGAAAAGAAATAAAAACAACAACAACAGTAGCAACAACAACAGCAAGAAAATCAACAAGCAAAACAACAACAGCCAGTTCTGAACTCCAGACCTGTACTCAAATGCAAACAAACAAACAAAAGAGCAAACTGATTCAGTCCACATTCTCACAAGAGCCTGTCAGTTGAGCACTGAAGCCAGAGACAAAAAAACTTCCGAAGACACCAGTCCCCAGACACCAGCAGCAGACTGTCTCTGTCGCACTGATTCCAGTCACGGCAGTCGTCATAACGCCGACGTCCTCTTTTCCGGGACAGTGGGGGCAAGTGAGGCCTTCAGATTTCTCCTGCCACAAAGAAGAGACCGTCAAGTGGATTTCTCCGCTTCTGACGTGAGCGGCATACAATGTGGATTGCTTTAGTCGCAGCCGTTGAAAGAAGGCTAAAAGTCTCCTCCTTCCTTATTCTATGGAAGTGGTATATATATATAGATATACATATAGATATACATATAGATATACATATAGAATATAGATAGATATAGATAGATATATATATATATATATATATATATATATATATATATATGTGTGTGTGTGTGTGTGTGTGTGTGTGTGTGTGTGTGTGTGTGTGTGTGTGTGTGTGTGTTGCACGTTGCTGTTATCCTTTCAATCTGATTGTCCATACTTCTGTTGAGCACCCTCTCTTTCTGAACATTAAAACTTCTCGGATTTATGTCAATTCTTCAATCTTGTTTGCATGTTAGATTACACGGTTAAATGTTCCGTAGTAGTTCTGTTGGCAGTGAAACCGTAACTATACTCACTGTGTCTTGAGCTTTGCATAGAAAGGCGAAGTCAATCCTCTCCTTCTGCCGTTTTAACTACCTCCCCCGGCCGAAGTAAGGTACTCCTATTCATACACATACCCGTCACACG
>NC_134884.1:9064809-9067309 GCF_041734735.1 Babylonia areolata
CCCCCCCCCCTCCGCTTTTCTTCTTTGCCCTTGAGGACTGGATGTTAAAAAATAAAATAAAATAAAATAAAATAAAATAAAAAAAGCAGCTGTGCTTACTCCACTACCCTCGTGAAATAAAAATCTGTTTCGTTTCGTTTCAACTTCTCTCTCTCTACAGACCTGTTCCTGTTCACAGCATGTAACGCAGAAACTATCAAAGCAAGCGACAAAAAGAATGCAGCAAAGCAAGCAAGAACGAAAGAAAGAAAGAAAGAAAGAGCACAAGGCACATCTGAATGACATCACAATGCCCATTCTGGGAGGAGACAAAGGCAGGGAGAAACCGGCTGCAATGGCTGTCCTGACCTGGATGCCACGGGAAGAGATCACAGGCTAACTGACGATGATGATAATGGCAGTGGGTGGTGGTGCTGGTGATGACGACGAGACGATGCAAAGACGATGCAACGGCAACGGCGATGACAATGATGACGATGAAGGCAAAGATGAAGATGAGGAGGAGGAGGAGGAGGACGAGGAAGAAAAATACGATGAGACTGCAACGGCGATGACAACGATGATGATGACGATGAAGATGATAATGATGATGAAATACGATGCGACGGCAACGGAGATGACAACGATGACGATGAAGATGGGAACAAGAAAAGGAGGTAGTTACATAGACAGATAGAGACAGACAGACAGATAGACAAATAGGCAAGCAGAGACAGCGAGAAGAGAGACAGACAGACAGACAGACAGAGAGATAGAGACAGACAGACAGATAGACAAATAGGCAAGCAGAGACATCGAGAAGAGAGACAGACAGACAGACAGATAGAGACAGACAGACAGATAGAGACAGACAGACAGATAGAGACTGACAGACAGACAGATAGAGACAGACAGACAGACAGACAGACAGATAGACTAATAGGCAAGCAGAGACAGCGAGAAGAGAGACAGACAGACAGACAGACAGAGAGATAGAGACAGACAGACAGATAGAGACAGACAGACAGATAGACAAATAGGCAAGCAGAGACAGCGAGAAGAGAGACAGACAGACAGACAGATAGAGACAGACAGACAGATAGACAAATAGGCAAGCAGAGACAGCGAAAAGGGAGACAGACAGACAGACAGACAGACAGACAGAGATAGAGAGAGATGCAGACAAAAAGACATAACGACATACACTGAACAAACCAGGAATATAATAAGACAATATGAACATTGTGTGTATGAAAAACAAGCGGGAAGAAAACAACAACAACAACAACAACAACAACAAAAACTCAGCTGACCACACACAACCATATCAGGGCTGAAAAGAACTAAACATTGATCCTATGGAAGTGTAGGACAAAAAAAAAAGAGAAAAAAAAGAAAGAAACCGCACACAAAAAAACTAAAAGGTTTAGAAATGTTAGCAGAGCACTCCAGCTGGGATCGAACCACGGTTGTAATGTTCAGAAACAAGTAGTCTAATCCCCAACGCTATGCTGCGTCTTATGTCATTCGACCAAATCTGATATCTAAGGCTATGGGTCTTTTTAGCGCGATTGAGATATAATTGTATTTGAGGTAATAACACATTTTAAATCATGTTTTCATGACATACCGCAATTACTTAAGAAATTCTTTTAATTTGCCATAAAGGAGACGCTGGCATCGCCTCAGGCACACTGCAACATATACAGATTGACTGAAATGTTTGATTCAATTTTTCTTTTATGTTCATTCCAGTTAACTCAGTATCCACTTTAGAATGTTCATATGTTCGATGGTGTAGTTAGTGTCACTGTATGTGTTCTGTCCAGAATTTGTATTTCTTTTCTTGTAATTGTGAACAAGAAACACGATATTGTGCAGTCTTCCCAAACATAGCCTACGTTCTAGCAACTGGGACGGGTTTATGGTGTTTTCGGATTCTGGAACAAGCCTCAACGAAACAGTTAATGATCCGGAAATACGGCTTAATTCGGGAAACGAACAATCTATTACTGGTATGACTGTGAGGTGTTCCCCCTTCAAAGTTTGAGCCAAATTTGGCATTGGCAGACAATGTTTTCCAGAGAAAATGACAACGTTTAAGTTTACCACGGACACACAGACATACCAACTGACAGACAGACGGACAGACAGAGAGAGAGAGAGAGAGAGAGAGAGAGAGAGAGAGAGAGAGAGAGAGAGAGAGAGAGAGAGAACCAAACACTGGGTTATAACGTAGTCAAAAAAAAAAATAAAATAAACACCTCAGTCGACCATACACAACCATATCAGGGCTGGAAAAAAAAAACTGTAAACACTGATTTTGTAGTAGCGTGGAAAAAAAGAAAAGAAAAAGAAAAAAAAAGAAAAAAAAAACAAAAAAAACTTTTTTTTTCTTTTTTTTTTTTTTTTTAAGCTTTAGAACCTTTAACAGATCACTGCCCCCACATCATTTTTTTTTTTTTTTTTTTCCGTGATAATGAATGTTGGTACTGTAACTGCAGTGGGGTAAAAAAAAAAA
>NC_134884.1:9072309-9074809 GCF_041734735.1 Babylonia areolata
TAATAATAATATTAAGCAGAAGAAGAAGATGATGATGATGATGAATGATGATTGATGATGATGATGATGATGATGATGATTGATGATGATGATGATGATAATTGATGAAGATGATGATGGATGATGATTGATGATGATGGATGATGATTGAGGAGGATGGAGGAGGATGGAGGAGGATGGAGGATGGAGGAGGATGGAGGAGGATAGAGGATGGAGGAGGATGGAGGAGGAGGATGGAGGAGGATGGAGGAGGAGGATGGAGGAGGATGGAGGAGGATGGAGGAGGATAGAGGATGGAGGAGGATGGAGGAGGATGGAGGAGGAGGATGGAGGATGGAGGAGGATGGAGGAGGATAGAAGATGGAGGAGGATGGAGGAGGAGGATGGAGGAGGATGGAGGAGGAGGATGGAGGATGGAGGAGGATGGAGGAGGATGGAGGATGGAGGAGGATGGAGGAGGATGGAGGAGGATGGAGGAGGATGGAGGAGGAGGATGGAGGATGGAGGAGGATGGAGGAGGATGGAGGATGGAGGAGGATGGAGGAGGATGGAGGAGGATGGAGGAGGATGGAGGATGGAGGAGGATGGAGGAGGATAGAGGATGGAGGAGGATGGAGGAGGAGGATGGAGGAGGATGGAGGATGGAGGAGAATGGAGGATGATGGAGGAGGATGGAGGAGGATGGAGGATGGAGGAGGATGGAGGATGATGGAGGAGGAGGATGGAGGAGGATGGAGGAGGATGGAGGATGGAGGAGGAGGATGGAGGATGGAGGAGGAGGATGGAGGATGATAGAAACAAAAAGAGACACAAAGAAAGAGAGACAGGGACAGAGAGACATACAGACTGACAAAAAAAAAATGAATCAGAATAACCAAATCCGAAAACCAAACCTAAAAAAACCCACACCTTTTTCCAACAGCTGGACATCCCCAGACATCTTAGCCTGATGACCGCACACCACCAGGTGAGGACTAAACGCTCTCCCACCCCCCCGATCCCATCACATTGTGTTGCCAGCCCAGTAAAAAGAGACGAGAGGGCCGCCCAGAATGGCCGTTGGCCAGGGGAAGTAATCTCCAATTACAGACCAGCGCAGCGACAATTGCATATTTTGTTCTTGTTGTTGTTGTTGTTGTTGTTGTTGTTTTCCCCAAGATTTTTATTTTCTTCCCACGCTGCCATGCAGCAACAAGCTCGTTTGTGGGATCTGCCCGCCATAGATTTGCGCCCACTCAGTGTGAGTAGGGGGAAGCTGTTGTTTTTTGGGGGGATAAGAAGCACAGAGGTGGATAGAGGGATAAGAAATGGATGCTGAGAAGAAAAAAAAAAAAGAGGCAATAACCTGAAATACCGGTCCTTATAAAAAATTTAAAATAATAAAAAGTATTAAAAAAAAATTTTAAAAGGAGGGAGACAGAGAGAGAGAGAGAGGGTGGGAGGAGAGGAAAGAGGGAAGGGAAGAGGATGATGGAAAGAAACGGAAATAGAGGGTGAAGGGAGATTTCTTCTTCTTGTTCTTGTTCTTGTTCTTGTTCTTCTTCTTCTTCTTCTTCTTCTTCTCCTTCTTCGTGCGCTACAACTCCTACGTTTCACTCGTTATGTACACGAGTGGGCATTTACGTGTATGACCCTTTTTTACCCCGCCTTGTAAGGCAGCCATACTCCGCTTTTGGGGATGTTCATGCTGGGTATGTTCTTGCTTCCATAACCCACCGAACGCTGTCATGGATTACGGGATCTTTAACGTGCGTACTTGATCTTCTGCTTGCGTATACACACGAAAGGGGTCCAGGCACTAGCAGGTCTGCACATATGTTGACCTGGAAGGTCGGAAAAATCTCCACCCTTTACCCACCAGCTGCTGACACCGAGATTCGAACCCGGGACCCTCAGATTGAATGTCCAACGCTTTAACCACTCGGCTATTGCGCCCGTCATGGAGGGAGATGATGACTGTATTATAGTGTACTGTATTATACTGTATTACTATTTTGTCACAATATTTCTTGGTGCTCTTCTTTCAAGGGACAGTGGACAGCTAAAATGAGAGCGCCACCCATTTTTCTGCCTGCAATTGTAGACAGACAGACATATATACAGACACAGACACAGACACAGACACAACACAACACAACACAACACACACACACACACACACACACACACACACACACACACACACACACACACACACACACACACACACAGTGTTAATAACCCGCAGTGCACAATTCACATCAGACTGCATGGAGTGTGCTATGTAATAGCCGTTTTCATGTTCACGTAAGACAGAAGATCAGGCATCTTCACACACCGTTCCGCACACACACACACACACACACACACACACACACACACACACACACACACACACACACACACACACACACAACAGAGACAGACAGAGACAGGGACAGAGAGAGAGATAGAGAGAGTTAACAACCCACTATTCACAATTCACATCAGACTGCATGGGGTGTGCTATGTAACAGCCCTG
>NC_134884.1:9087309-9089809 GCF_041734735.1 Babylonia areolata
GAGAGATAATGCGATGGGCAGTGGAAAATCCAAACAAACAAAGAAACGAAACAAACAAATCATTTACCCCTGCCAATGTTCAGCCAGACTGCTGACTGTCTGTCTGCTGATCTGGTGGTCTGATGGAAATCAGTGACAGTGACTGTCCGCTGATCTGATGGAAATCAGTGACGGTGACTGTCCGCTGATCTGATGGTCTGATGGAAATCAGTGACGGAGACAGTATGTCCACTGATCTGGCGGTCTGATGGAAATCAGTGACGGTGACTGTCCGCTGATCTGATGGAAATCAGTGACGGAGACAGTATGTCCACTGATCTGGCGGTCTGATGGAAATCAGTGACGGTGACTGTCTGTCCACTGATCTAATGGTCTGATGGAAATCAGTGATGGTGACTGTCTGTCCGCTGATCTAATGGTCTGATGGAAATCAGTGATGGTGACTGTCTGTCCGCTGATCTAATGGTCTGATGGAAATCAGTGACGGTGACAGTCTGTCCGCTGATCTGGTGGTCTGATGGAAATCAGTGACGGTGACAGTCTGTCCGCTGATCCAGTGGTCTGATGGAAATCAGTGACGGTGACTGTCTGTCCGCTGATCTGGTGGTCTGATGGAAATCAGTGACGGTGACTGTCTGTCCGCTGATCTGCTGGTCTGATGGAAATCAGTGACGGTGACTGTCTGTCTGCTGATCTGCTGGTCTGATGGAAATCAGTGACGGTGACAGTCTGTCTTCTGATCTGCTGGTCTGATGGAAATCAGTGACGGTGACTGTCCGCTGATCTGATGGAAATCAGTGACGGAGACAGTATGTCCACTGATCTGGCGGTCTGATGGAAATCAGTGACGGTGACTGTCCGCTGATCTGGTGGTCTGATGGAAATCAGTGACGGTGACTGTCTGTCCGCTGATCTGCTGGTCTGATGGAAATCAGTGACGGTGACAGTATGTCCACTGATCTGGTGGTCTGATGGAAATCAGTGACGGTGACTGTCTGTCCGCTGATCTGGTGGTCTGATTGAAATCAGTGACGGTGACAGTCTGTCTGCTGATCTGGCGGTCTGATGGAAATCAGTGACGGTGACTGTGTGTCTGCTGATCTGGTGGTCTGATGGAAATCAGTGACGGTGACAGTCTGTCTGCTGATCTGGTGGTCTGATGGAAATCAGTGACGGTGACAGTCTGTCCGCTGATCTGGTGGTCTGATGGAAATCAGTGACGGTGACAGTCTGTCTGCTGATCTGGTGGTCTGATGGAAATCAGTGACGGTGACTGTGTGTCTGCTGATCTGGTGGTCTGATGGAAATCAGTGACGGTGACAGTCTGTCTGCTGATCTGGTGGTCTGATGGAAATCAGTGACGGTGACTGTCCGCTGATCTGATGGAAATCAGTGACGGTGACTGTCCGCTGATCTGATGGAAATCAGTGACGGTGACTGTCTGTCCGCTGATCTGGTGGTCTGATGGAAATCAGTGACGGTGACAGTCTGTCCGCTGATCTGGTGGTCTGATGGAAATCAGTGACGGTGACAGTCTGTCTGCTGATCTGATGGTCTGATGGAAATCAGTGACGGTGACTGTCTGTCCGCTGATCTGGTGGTCAGATGGAAATCAGTGACGGTGACAGTCTGTCTGCTGATCTGGTGGTCTGATGGAAATCAGTGACGGTGACAGTCTGTCTGCTGATCTGGTGGTCTGATGGAAATCAGTGACGGTGACAGTCTCAATCACAGACAGACAGTCCCGTAGCAGAGGAGAAAATCAACACACACATTAGCGGCCGGTCCAAAGGCCTTTTAAACAATTTGCACAGATAATTGTGCCGGCTTCATTGCCGGGCACATGCAAACCCGGGGATTATTGACAGTGGCGGTTGGGGAGTCGGCGGGGTAGGGGTGGGGGTGGGGAGCTGGGGGGTGTAGGGGTTGCCTGTGGAGTTGTAGGGCAGTACGAACGTCCTTCCATTGTTCTGATATGGTCAGCTATTGCGCCGATACTTACTGGGAGAGAGACAGACAGACAAACAGACAGAGGGTAGAAATAGAGAGAGATAGAGAAAGAGAGACAGACAGACAGATAGACAGACAGACAGACAGAAGGAAAAACAGACAGAGACGGAGGTGGGAGGAAGAGAGAGATGAAGAGAGAGAAAGAGTGTGGGAGGTAAACAGAGACGGAGAGAGATAGAGTTGGGGGGTGGGGGGTGAAGGATGGAGAGAAAGAGAGAGAGAGAGAGAGAGAGAGAGAGAGAGGGGGAGAGAGAGAGAGACAGAGACAGAGAAACAGAGACAGAGAAACAGAGACAGAGAATGATAGAGAGACAGACAGTTTCTTCCTGTTATCCAGCCAGCTGATTATTCACTAGATTTTGTTGGGTAGATCTCACACATTGTTTAATGATCGACGAAATAAAACCTTGTAACACGACACAACTTTTTACTGATGAATCACACACTCTTCTTTTTCTGCGTTCGTGGACTGCAACTCCCATGTCTCCCT
>NC_134884.1:9094809-9102309 GCF_041734735.1 Babylonia areolata
GTGTGTGTGTGTGTGTGTGTGTGTGTGTGTGTGTGTGTGTGTGTGACTGTGTATAACTGTCTTTGCAGGAGCACGGGAAGTTCAGCTGTCTATCCATCTGCGACTGTCTTTGTTTGTTTGTACCGTATGATATAGTATGTTTGTTTATTATTGGTTTCTTACCAATTTCCGAAATGCTATTTTGACGCCTGTCTGTGCAGGTACATGCAATTTGAGCATTTTCCATGATTTGGAACAGATTCAGTTTACTGATGCTGTCTTCTGTGTCTTTAACCAAGGGGGGTGACACATTGGTTAGGACGCTCATCTGCCAATACAGTGAGTCCGTGAGGGTGTGGGTTCGAATCCCGCTCTCGCCCTTTCTCCCACGTTTGACTGGAAAATCAAACTGAGCGTCTTTTGTCATTAGGATGAGACGATAAAAAGAGGCACACACTTCACTGAAGCGCTGGAAAAAAGAACTCATGGCAACGACAGTGTTGTCCCCTTCTGTAAAATTCTGCTGAAGAAACCGCTCTGGTAGATACACAAATGCACATACATGCACTCAAGGCCTGATAAAGTGGGTTGGGTTATGCTGCTGGTCAGGCATCTGTCTTGCAGATGTGGTGTAGCGTATATGGTTTTGTCCGAATACAGTGAGGCCTCCTAGAGATACTGAAACTCGAACTAGAACTTTCAAGTCTTTTTGAACGTATACATATATTCTTATATATGTCCTTAGGGACGAGGGCCAGATGGGAAAACAAAGTTGGTGCTAACGTGCTTAACAACTTAGCATTGTCTGTTTTGTCTGGTCATAATTCTCTTCTCTCTCTCTCTCTCTCTCTCTCTCTCTCTCTCTCTCTCTCTCAGACATCTTTCTCTCTCCATCTCTTTCTTCCTTCTTCGCTCTCTCCATCTCTCGCTCTCTCCCTCTCTCTCTCTCTCTCTCTCTCCCTGTCCCTCTCCCTTTCTTTCTCCCTCTCCATCCCTCTCCCATATATATCTCCATCTCTCTTCATCTCTCCCTCCTCTCTCTCTTTCTCCATGTCTATCTCTCTCCCTCTCTCACTCTCTCCATTTCTCCATTCTGCTCTCTCTCTCTCTCTCCATATCTCTTTCCCTCTGTCCCTCTTAATCTCTCTCCCATCTCTACCTTCATCTCTCTTTCTCTCTCCATCTCTTCCTCTCTCCATCTCTCTCTCGCCTCTCTCTCCCTCCTCTCTCTCCCCCTCTCTCCCTCCTCTCTCTCCCCCTCTTCCTCCCCCTCTCTCTCCCATCTCTACCTCCATCTCTCTTTCTCTCTCCATCTCTTCCTCTCTCCATCTCTCTCTCTCTCTCTCTCGCCTCTCTCTCCCCCTCTCTCCATCTCTCTCTCGCCTCTCTCTCCCCCTCTCTCCCCCTCTCTCCATCTCTCTCTCGCCTCTCTCTCCCCCTCTCTCCCTCCTCTCTCTCCCCCTCTCTCCCCCTCTCTCTCCACCTCTCTCCCCCTCTCTCTCCCCCTCTCTCTCCCTCCTCTCTCCCCTCTCTCTCCCTCCTCTCTCTCCCCCTCTCTCTCCCCCTCTCTCCCTCCTCTCTCTCTCTCCCTCCTCTCTCTCACTTAGGAATCAAGGAACCACTATCACACCATAACACTTCCACATCGGCTTAGTGGTCAACAAAATACATCCTCTGATGTACATACATACATACATACATACATAAATGGGTCACTGTGTTATCCCTCCCACACCTAACCCCCGCCACCCCCACCCACCCACACCCCCCTCCGGCCCCCACTCCCTTGCTTGATCATTTGTCTGCATCTCTTTCTGAAGCCGCCGTTTTCAAAGATTTATGGATTTCGTCCATCCCATGTTATTTCCTTTGCATCTTGTGGTGGGATTTTTGTTGTTGTTGTTGTTGTTGTTTGTTGTTTTGTTGTTGTTGTTGTTTCTCAGCTGTGTCTGGCATACTGATCTCCCTCGATATCTCTCTATATACGTCGTTGATGTGTGTTTCCTGTTGTTATCCTCTTTGGTCTTAACGAAATCTCCTTTTGTTTGTTAGGGGAGGTAGGAGAGGGGGAGGCAGGTGGGGGGGGTGGGGGGGGGGGGGGGGGGGGACTGGAGGGGGAGGGGCGTGGGGGCGAGGGTGCGCTGGGGAGTCTGTGTGTGTGTGTGTGTGTGTGTGTGTGTGTGTGTGTGTGTGTGTGTGTGTGTGTGTGTGTGTGTGTGTGTGTCTCTGTGTGTGTGTGTGTGTGTGTGTGTGTGTGTGTGTGTGTGTGTGTGTGTACGTGTGTCTGTCTGTCTGTGTGTCTGTCTGTCTGTGTGTCTGTCTGTGGCTGTGTGTGTGTGTGTGTTTGTTTCTTTGTGCGTGCGTGCGTGTGTGTGTGTGTGTGTGTGTGTGTGTGTGTTTCTCTCTCTGTGTGTGTTTGTTTATTTCTCTCTCTCTCTCTCTCTCTCTCTCTCTCTCTCTCTCTCTCTGTTGGAGGAAGAGGGTCTGAGTTGGTCTGTGAGAGAGAACTCAGAACTCAGAGCTCAAAACGTTCTTCTTCTTTTTTTTTTCTTTTTTCTTTTTATTCAAGGATTAAGATTCTTAGGCATGGCCCATTCTTCCAATCTGTCCTTGGATAGATTTAAGAGAGAGAGAGAGAGAGAGAGAGAGAGAGAGAGAGAGAGAGAGAGAGAGGGAGAGAGAGAGAGAGAGAGAGAGCGAGAGAGAGAGAGAGAGAGAGAGCGAGAGAGAGAGAGAGAGAGAGAGAGAAAGAGAGTGTGTGTGTGTGTGCGCGTGTGTCTTAGTCTGTGCCTGAGTTGTATTATTCTCCTTTCTTCTTTCGATTGTGGTGTTGCTGTTGTTTACATGTCTGTCGTTGTGTTGTTGTCTTTTTTTTTACTTATTTATTTTTATTTATTTTTTTTTTTCTTTGTTTGTCTTGTTTTGCTTTATTTTATTTTATTTATTATTTATTCATTTTTGTTTGTTTGTTTGTTTGTTTTGTGTTGTTATTTTATTCTTCTTTTTTTTTTTCTCAAGGCCTGACTAAACGCGTTGGGTTACGCTGCTTGTCAGGCATCTGCTTGGCAGATGTGGTGTAGCGTATATGGATTTGTCCCCACGCAGTGACGCCTCTTTGAGCTACTGATACTGAAACTGATACTATTTGTCTTGCTTTCTTCTGTCAGTTTGTTGTTGTTGTTGTTGTTGTTGTTGTTGTCGTTGTGCGTTCTGATTACTGTCGTGACCTATTTCACCCCTTTTTTTAACGCTGCACTTTCCATTTCTTTACATCATCCCACTTCCCACTCTTCCATCCTCTCTCTCTCTCTCTCTCTCTCTCTCTCTCTCTCTCTCTCTCTCTCTCTCTCTCTCTCTCTCTCTCTCTCTCTCTCTACCCTTGCTTGTTTAGACTTATCATGTTAATGTCATCAACAAATGAAAAGACTGTCAAGGGGTTCGCTCTATATCTGTATAAAGCACTCAAAAGGAGGAGAAGTGTATATGTTACATCATGAAGACTTTTGAATGTATGACTTCAGCATTTTACTGTATATCCCTCTTCAAAGGGGCTGTGGCCTATATGAATAAACCATCTCTCTCTCTCTCTCTCTCTCTCTCTCTCTCTCTCTCTCTCTCTCTCTCTCTCTCTCTCTCTCTCTCTCTCTCTCTCTGTCTTTGTCTCTGTCCCTCTGCCTACCTTCACAGTCATAACAGCCACAGACATAAGCTGTCGAAAATCAAAACGTTTGATAAAGTGTCAAGAAAGGAACGGAATAGGTGACTTTGGGTGACCGACAAATATAGTGAAATGGCAGCCCTCGAAACACCCTTTTCCTTTCATCCCCCCTTTCTCTGTCTCTCTCTGTCTGTTGTCTGTCTGTCTCTGTCTCTCTGTCTGTTGTCTGTCTCTGTCTCTCTGTCTGTTGTCTGTCTGTATGTCTGTCTGTGTGTCTGTCTGCGTGTCTGTCTCTGTCTCTCTGTCTGTCTCTGTGTCTGTCTCTGTCTCTCTGTCTGTCTCTGTCTCTCTCTGTCTGTTGTCAGTCTGTCCATGTCTGTCTGTCTCTGTGTCTGTTTCTCTCTCTGATTTTGTTTACTGAGAACTGGGTAGGTATCCAATTTATTTGAACTCGTATGTGAAGTGTATAAAATACTGGCTTAAACTTATAAGAATGGAGGACTTTAGGTGACCTTTTTAAGGCTTACAAGTTATTGCTAAACTTAGACGGTAAGAAGACATGGGCTTCCAACATACGAAAATGCCTAAATCATTGGGATTTGTGTTTGGAAAAACCAGGGTGTCCAATGTATTTCAGGATTCTTGAAATATTTTAAACAAAGAATAATTGATTGTAGATGGCAGAACTAGCATGGCCATAATTATGTATAACAGTGATAGATTTGCACCCTATAGGTTTTTCAAGACAACGCACACGCTAGAACCTTACACTGGAATACAAATGAATAGATATGTAAAAGAGTGCTTTAAGCAAATTTAGATTCGGTGTCTCTGCTATTGCTTGCCATTGGTTTAGATACAGAAACGTAAGTGAACAGGAACTTATGTGCCGCCTGTGCAGTCAGGCTAAAGAAGACAAAATCCATGTTTTGTTTTGTTACCCTGCTTTTTGAGATCTCAGAATAAAATCAATTCATTAGTAGTATTATACAGAACCATGCCATTTTAGGCTAAACAAGTCGTTGTCAACAAGAAATGAGACAGGGTTTTTTTTGTTTTTGTTTTTTTTAATTTAGCTATGCGATATGCATATTTATGAAGAAAGCAAAAGGCTACGCACTGCAGTCTTTTAATATTCGTTTGTATAGCTTATGAATGTTAAGTTAAATTTGTTAGTTAGTGAGAATATGTATAAAGTCCTTTTGTATTAACCCCTTCAGTATGGGGCCAAGGCCTTATTCTGAATAAACGTTCATTCATTCATTGATTCGTTCTCTCTCTCTCTCTCTCCCTCTCTCTCTCTCTCTCTCTCTCTCTCTCTCTCTCTCTCTCTCTCTCTCTCTCTCATCATCATCATCATCATCATCATCATCATCATCATCATCACCATCATCATCATCATTGATAGCTGGCATCAATGTCTGCCTGTCTACCTGCCTGTCTGTCTGTCTCTCTGTCTGTCTGTGTCTGTATCTGTCTCTGCCCCCCTCTCTCTCTCTCCCTCTCTCTCTCTCCCTCCCTCCCCCTCCATCCTCTCTCTCTCTCTCTCTCTCTCTCTCTCTCTCTCTCTCTCTCTCTCTCTCTCTCTCTCTCCGAGTATCTTGCACTTTCGAATGTGTGTGTGATTTTTTTTTATGTTTTTTTTTGTTGTTGTTTGTTTGTTTTTGTTTTGTTTTGTTTTAATGTTTTTGTAGCTCCCAGTGTGGCCCTGATCTGAAGAGTTACCGGCCCTTTGATCGCC
This sequence comes from Babylonia areolata, assembly GCF_041734735.1. Taxonomy (NCBI): domain Eukaryota; kingdom Metazoa; phylum Mollusca; class Gastropoda; order Neogastropoda; family Buccinidae; genus Babylonia; species Babylonia areolata. Next base: position 9,100,188 of record NC_134884.1, read on the forward strand.
AGAGTGCCGTCCCCTTTCTCCAAGGGGCATGGCGGAACAAGATGGCTGAGGCGATGTGACCTTTCCCGTGATGAGGAGGAGAGAAGGAAGAGAGAAGAGTGAGGAGGAGAGGAGGAGGGAGAGGAGGAGGAGAAGGAGGAGGAGAATAAGGAGGAAAAGGAGACAGGCTGGGAGAAGGAAGAGAAGGAGAAGAAGGAGGAGGAGGAGAAGGAGGAGAAAGAGGAAGAAGAGAAAGAGGAGGAGGAGAAGAAGAAGGAGGAGAAGGAGGAGGAGAAGAAGGAGGAGGAGGAAAAAGAGGAGGCGGAGGAGGAGGAGGAAAAGGAGAAGAAGAAGGAGGAGGAGGAGGAGGAGGAGAAGGACGAGGAGAAGAAGGATGAGAAGAAGGAGAAAGAGGAGAAGGAGGAGGATGAGAAGGACGAGGAGAAGGAGGAGAAAGAGGAGGAAAAGGAGGAGAATGAGGAAGAGGAGGAGGAGGAGAGGAAAGGAGGAGGAGGAGAAGGAGGAGAAGGGGGCGGGGAGGGAGGGACCTGTCCAGCTCCTGTCCTCCCACATCAGGCCCCTGTGGGGATCAACAACAAGAACAACAACAAAAAAAGAAGAAAAAATGGACTGAGAGAAGCAGAAAGAAAGAAAAGCAATAAAGAAAAAAAAAGGAGACAGAAACAAAGAGAAAGATGGAGATGCCGACTGTGAGAAGGCGTGGGAGTGGCACCGTGAAGAGACACAGAGAGAGAGAGAGAGAGAGAGAGAGAGAGAGAGAGAGAGGATAATTCATAAACATACATGGTATATGGGGTTTGGGGACTAACAAAAAAAAAAGAAAAAAAAAGAGAGAGCTGGTGTTTGATAGAGAGACGATGGAGGAAAATGAAAATTTAGAATGTCAGAAACAATGTCATTATGCTGCTGGTTATTATGATTTTTTTTTTTCGCTTCACCATAACTATGGTTTGATGTTCTCTTTCTCATGGTGAAAGACATCGTATTGTGATAATAATATTATTATTATTATTTGTCATTTGACAGCTTTAGTCCATCTCGTTGTTTTACGTATTTTCCAATGTATAACTTTGTATGTCGACGCCTTAAAATGCAGGGTGCGCGTGACGAAGTTTTGTTGTTTTAACCCCTTACCGACCCCCAGTCCTTTTGTATTGTGGCCCAAGGCCGAGGTACATTAGAACCGTTCTGAGTTCTCTGTTCTCTCTCTCTCTCTCTCTCTCTCTCTCTCTCTCTCTCTCTCTCTCTCTATATATATATATATATATATATATATATATATATATATATATATATACATATATATATATATATATATATATATATATATATATATACATATATATATATATATATATATATATATATATATATATATATATATATATATATATATACCTGTCTGTCTGTCTTCCTGTCCATCTGACAAGTAGACACAGGAACAATGACGCAGACAAAAAAACCCACAAAGAACAACCACAGGGACAGACAGACGGACACACAGACAGACAGACAGACAGACAGACAGACAGACGGACAGACAGACAGACAGACGGACAGGCAGACAGACAAACAAAGACAAAAGACAAAGCTGAGAAGCGGAAATGGGAAGCACGGAGAAAATTGGATGGACTGGGAGGAGATTTTTTTTTTTTGCCCGGGTAGGTTTGAAGTAGTGGGGGAGGGGAGAGTGTGACTGGGGCCCTCTTTGAAGTTCAGTCAGGCAGTCAGGCAGCGAAGGGTCCCTGTGTTTTGTGGCGACAGCTACCGCTTGACTGTGGTAACTGACGTTGAAAGAGAAAGCGAACGCGTCCTCTCTCTGTCTCTCTCTCTGTGTCTCTGTCTCTCTGTGTGTATGTGTGTCTGTCTGTCTATCTGTCTGTGTCTCGCTCTGTGTGTCTGCCTCTGTCTGTCTGTGTCTGTGTCTGTGTCTCTCTCTCTCTGTGTCTCTTTCTCTGTCTTTCTGTGCCTCTATGTCTCCCTCTCTCTGTCTGTCTGTCTCGCTCTTTGTCTACATCAATCTCTCTCTCTCTCTCTCTCTCTCTCTCTCTCTCTCTCTCTCTCTCTCTCTCTATCGTCTCCCTCTCTAAGAGTAAGAGAGAATGAATGAATTAATTAATTG
>NC_134884.1:9109809-9112309 GCF_041734735.1 Babylonia areolata
AGAGACAGAGAGAGGGTTAAGGATAGTACTACGGACACAGACAAGGACCTACAAGCACACATACACACAAAACAGACAGACAGAGGAACACAGAAAAGAACCCTCCCCCCAAAAAACAAAAGGGGGGCTGGGGGAGAAGTAAAGTCCAACCGGGGGGGGGGGGGGGGGGGGGGCGGGGAATGGCGGCAGTTCTGACTTGTTGAAATGTTCACCCGAGGGATATCCCACCATAGTCCAAACAGAATCTGTCGTTGTCAGTCTGGGCCAGTCAGATTTTAACGCCGGTGGGGGGGAGGAGGAGGGGGGGGGCGGGTACGAAAACGGTACTACACCAACACAGCAACATAATAACTCACAGACTGTTAAGTTCACTTAAAAATCAGGAGAAACGCAGGATTGACATCTCAATTTGCACCCCCGAAAACGGAGTATGGCTGCCTTTTTGGCGGGGTAAAAACGGTCATACACGTAAAAGCTCACTTGAGTACATGTATACGAGTGAACGTGGGAGTTGCAGCCCACGCACGAAGAAGAAGAAGAAGAAGAAGAAGAAGAAGAAGAAGAAGAAGAAGGCATCTAAATTTGCAAATGATCGTGTACAGTGGAGAGAAGCTGGAAAGACGGTATTCCATGATTATGATTCATAAAAAAGCGTGCACCTTATGACTGTCATTACAAGCATGTCTCGCTGAACTTTTGTGCATGCTCATTGTCAAACGCACGCACAAAATCGCGCACACCCACGCACGCCCCACATACACGCAAACGCACGCGCGTTTGTATGGAAAAAAACACACACACGTACACATAAACGCACGCACGCGCGCGCGCATGCACAAACACTCACTCTCTCTCTCTCTCTCACACACACACACACACACACACACACACACACACACACACACACACACACACACACACACACACACACACACATATGTATACACGTACAAACACACTTACACGCGCACACACACACACACACACACACACACACACACACACACACACACACACACATACGTATACACGTAACACACACACACACACACACACACACACACACACACACACACACACACACACACACACACACACACACACACAGCCTTGTCCATCCACTTGTCGATGGAGCAGATAATGATTCTAAAAGCACCCTTTCTTCTTTTCAATATTTCTTTCTTTCTTCATTAAGGTATCGCTGCATTTCCGAACTATGTGACGCTTTGTTCACCACGTCGAAAGCAGCATTTGCTTGCATTTTCTCATTCTTTTTATCACAATTCAAATTCGGTTGAAATTCTACATTGTCGGAATGCCGTTTGCACTGATTGACTTTGCGCGTCTGTTTTTTGTGGCCTGTCTCTGATGGCGGCATTAGCGATGAATTAGTGATTAGCTGCAGATAATGCCATCCAACACCCTGCTCGGTCTTACATCATTGCCATTCAGGGTGCTGGCTGGCACTCAATGGCTGCCCCCTCCCCCCCCCCCCCACCCCCCGAATCCCTCTCCCGTACCCCCCCCCCCCCTTTTTTGGGGGGGGGTGGGTGGGGTGGGGGGTGGGGGTCTTTTCTGCGTTACCTCACCTGCCATTTCCTCGTAATGGATATGGGGATCACTCTATGCTAGCATGAAACGACCGCCTGGGATTTTTTTTTTTTTTTTTTTTTTTTAATTTGGCCCAGTTGCAATCGAAACAGACAATCAAAGTAGAAATCTGCTTTTTTTTTCTTTTTTCTTTTTTTTAATTTGGCCCAGTTGCAATCGAAACAGACAATCAAAGTAGAAATATCCTAATTTTCCATTCGCTCGGACATGGCAGAGTGACAAACAGGAGGGTAGTGGTAAAGGTAGGAGTGGGGGGTGGGGGGGGGGGGGGGGGTGTCAGAAAACTCCAGCCCTGCAAAACCCACCTTATTCTTTCAATAGTTTGATGTAGGGGATTTCCAAGCTGTGGGTGGTCTATGTTGACAAGCCACAAATGAACCCGGGATAAAAATCCAGCGAGGGTACGACTACCCCTCCACCCCCCCTCCTCCCCCACCCCCCACTCCCCCACCACCACGCAAACCATATCAAAGCGCGTGTCCACTCACTCACATTACACATCACATACGGACGGGGTCTGATAATTAGATCTAGTTAAGTGGTTGCTCATTGCACACTTCTCTTTTATACACGTTGGGTTTTTTTTTTTTTTTTTGTTTGTTTTTTTTTTGGGGGGGGGGGAGACCAGGCATTCACTGCTTTGAGGAAGAAACTACTGTCGAAGCGATTGGTTTGGGTCCCGATACAACCTTCGATGCCAGGGGGGGGGGGGGAAACGAAAACGCTATTGAACCATCCAGCACTGGCAGCAAGCCATTTGATATGTTTAGCCATGGAGATTGTATCTGTTTGAGGGGGAAACAGCAAAGGCTCAGACAATAAGCGGCCGTTCCTGGGAACACAATCAGACCTTCAAAAGCAAACTGCTCCAGTTTATCAGCCTTGTTCC
>NC_134884.1:9117309-9122309 GCF_041734735.1 Babylonia areolata
ATATATAGAGAGAGAGAGAGAGAGAGAGAGAGAGAGAGAGAGAGAGAGAGAGTCATAGATATACATACATGCTCTCTCTCTCTCTCTCTCTCTCTCTCTCTCTGTCTATATATATATATATATATATAGAGAGAGAGAGAGAGAGAGAGAGAGAGAGAGAGAGAGAGAGAGAGAGAGAGAGAGAGATATGCGCACGCACACTGCCAAGAACGACAATCTGTCTCCGTAGTCTCCAAAACCCAATGCCCCATGTCGTCAGGTCACTGGCACAACACAACAGATAGTGCCTCGCCAACAGTGAAATGATATGTCGGTATGTCCGTACAGTTTGTCATCAGGCGACAAGTTGGGCGGAATGACAAATGGTGTCACTGTCATCATCGATACGCAGATGAGAACGCTTATTGTGCCAGTGGCGTCCCCACTTCCCCCAAGGGGAGACACTCTGTCTGCCTCTCTATGTGCTCGACGTTGGTGTAGGGTGTGCGTGGTCTACTGCGTGTGTGTGTGTGTGTGTGTGTGTGTGTGTGTGTGTGTGTGTGTGTGTGTTTGATTTGCTGTGTTGGGATGGTTGGATATATTTTTTGTGTGTTTGTTTGCAGTTGCATTGTATTGTATTGCATTGGTTGCATTGCAATGGCGTTGTTGTGCTACTTTTGTTTCTTGATATTGTTCATGTACTGCGTGTCGGTTTTCATTCATTTATACATACCACTATTATTTTGTTGGTTACTAAACTAACTTAAGTGTGTTTTAATAATAACAATAATAATATTAATATTATTATTATTATTATTATTATTATTATTATTATTATTATTATTATTATTATTATTATAATTATTATTATTATTATTATTATTGTTATTATTATTATTGTTGTTGTTGTTGTTGTTAGCATTACTAATAGTAGTAGAAGTAGCAGCAGCAGCAGTAGTAGTAGTACTGGTTATCAGCAATGGCAGCCTTACGTAATCAGTTGTGTGCAATGATTACCCTAACCACACTGCATACTTGACGTTAGAAGTTTGTTTTATCGATTCCGTTTGAATGCCCTTCGAATTAAATTTTGCAAAAAATCCAAAGTGTCTATACGGAACAGAAGTACCACATACTTGTCCTGTGTCCCAAAACAGCAACTGATCTTTCGGAAACTAGCTGACCAGTTTCCACCAAATACATGTTTGTCCTTAGAAGATGTTTTGAATGATCATTCATGATTTCAACAAATTTGACTATCTGATCCAAAGTCCAGTTGTTATCTACCATTGACTGATCACCCTACCCCTACTCCTACCCTTAACCCCTAACCCTAACCCCTAACCCTAACCCCTACCCCTACTGAACCCCTGCCCCTACCCCTAACCCTAACTAACCCTAACTCTATCCCTAACCCCTAAACCCTCAACCTAACCCTAACCCTCACCCTAACCCTAACCCTAACTAACCCTAACCCTAACCCAAACCCTAACCCTAACACTAACCCTAACCTAATCCTAACCCTAACCCTAACCCTCCTAAAACTAACCCTAACACCCTAACCCTAACCCTAACCCTCACCTTAACCCTAACGCTTACCCTATCCCTGTCCTAACCTAACCCTAACTTTTGGTATCATTAGCATGCTTTTTACTGTTTGATTCACTGTTATGATTCACTGTTGGTCAGTCAGGTCCTTCGAAGCTCTTCCTTTTCCACTACTCTGTCACTTCAGTTATCACACCACCTATTCCAAAGCACCCCCACTCCCTCATCTCCCATGCACACATACACATACACACTTTCGGTTTCGTCTAATATCACTAAACAGTGAAAAGACGTTAAACTAAAGAAAGAAAACAAAAGATGAAGATGAGAGGGCGAGAGACAGAGAGGGAGAGAGACAAACACAGAGACAGACATCGAAAGAGATGCTGGAATGCAGACGACTAAAGGACGTTAGATCAAAAACACCAAAGGCGTATCAGTAACACAAAAAGGGTCAGTTTTCAGTGCAACGATGGTGTCAACAGTAGACACTTTGCCTTCAGAAAGAGAAGCACAACCTCTCCGCATTAAATCGCAGCTACATTCAGGTCTGGTTTCGCAATACAGATTCTTTCCGACGCAGACATTTGAAGAGGGAAATAAAAGAAAATAATCCGCAACAAGAGCAATCAGGATTCCAAAGCATCTCGACGAATGTCATTTTGTCATTGTAAGTCTTTTTGTCTTTGTTGTATGTTCTTGTTACTGTCGAGTTCTGTTTTCATGGTGACACTAAAGACAGTATCAGTGTGGTTATTGTTTCTTCGAGTTTTTTCACCAGAGAAAACGTATTCAACCCACGAAAATGTTCGTTACTGTTTAAGGGTGGGGAAATCAAAGTCACCAAAAAGTCCTGTCGTTTGCTGTGACCTTTCATTAATCAATGTATGTTGATTTTTTTAAAATGTATATGTATGTATGTATGTATGTATGTATGTATGTATGTATGTATCTATCTTGCTGATGTTTGTCTTAGTTTTGCCAAGAGAATACTTACATTCACCCGCTGTACTATGTCTACATCTGATTACAGTTCGTTCGTTCTGTTTCTGTCTGTCTGTCTGTCTTTTTTTCTCTCTATGTCCCTCTTTGATTGTCTGTCTCTCTGATTGTCTCTCTGATTGTCTGTCTCTCTCACTGTCTCTTTCTCTCTCTGTCTCTCTAAATCTCTGTCTGTCTGTCTGTCTCTCTCTCTCTAAAACTCCGTCTCTCTCTCTCTCTCTCTCTCTCTGTCTATCACTATCTCTGCCTCTCTCTCTCTCTCTCACTCTCTGTCTCTGTCTGTCTGTCTGTCTCTCTCTCTCGGTAGAAAATCTTCTTTACTTTTGTTTAACCCCATCAAATGGGGCAATGGCCTTATATTGAATAAATCGTTCGTTCGTTCGTTCGTTCGTTCTCACTCTCTCTCTCTCTCTCTCTCTCTCTCTCTCTCTCTCTCTCTCTCTCTCTCTCTCTCTCTCTCTCTCTCTCTCTCTCTCAGGTCGATCACCTCGCTCTCTGGAAGTGATTATATTCTAGCAACATACCTCTCGGCTGCGCATGATTGCAAATTGCTTCGTTAACTGGATAATGGTTTAGCAGTCCCCCTGCTTATTCTGGACCCAGCGGATATTGCTTGCTGTGGTGGCTCCTGTTTGCCTTGCCTTGCACTAAGCCCCCTCAGAGTGTCCAGTTCGCACTGTCTTACCTTTTCTCACCTCTGTGGCAGCAAACGAGAGACGCAAGTCAAAGAACTGGTAGTAGAAGGGTTAAAACGCCCACTCTGACGGGCGCAATAGCCGAGTGGTTAAAGCGTTGGTCTTTCAACCTGAGGGTCACGGGTTCGAATCTCGGTAATTTCGGTGCCTGATGGGTTAGATTAGGGTTAGGATTAGGGTTTAGGGTTAGGGTTAGGGTGGAGATTTTTTTTCTGATCTCCCAGGTCAACATATATGCATACCCACTCCTGCCTGAACCCCCTTCGTGAGTATACGCAAGCAGAAGATCACATACCCACGTTAAAGATCCTGTAATCCATGTCAGCGTTCGGTGGATCCTGGAAACAAGAACATACCCAGCATGCACACCCCGGAAAACGAAGTATGGCTGCCTACATGGCGGGGTAAAACACGGTAACACACGTAAAAGCTCACTCGTGTACATACGAGTGAATATGGGAGTTGCAGCCCACGAACGAAGAAGAAGTTTACGATCATCTGCCAACACAGTGTTCGTGAGGGTTCGGGTTCGAATCACGGTCTCGCCCTCATTCTCAAGTTTGACTGGAAAATTAAATTGAGCGTGTAGTCAGTAGATAAATAGAATTGTGCAACCAACAACCATCTACATGAAGATCTAGTCATCAGCCCCATCCACATGTAATATGCAGCCTCTGTTCAAACGTGTGTGTGTGTGTGTGTGTGTGTGTGTGTGTGTGTGTGTGTGTGTGTGTGTGTGTGTGTGTGTGTGTGTGTGCGTGTGTGTGTGCGTGCGTGCATTTGTGAGTGAGTGTGTGTGTGTGTGTGTGTGTGTGCGTGTGTGTGTGTGTGTGTGTGTGTGTGTGTGTGTGTGTGTGTGTGTGTGCAGTGCGTGCATGTGTGAGTATGTACAAGTTTTTATATTGATATGCACTTGTATGTATCCTAAATTCTACTGTATATGTGTTTGTGTTTGATTTTCGATTTATGTTCGTGTCTTGTTATGTACTAATCCCCCCACCCACCCGACCCCAATATTCTTTGTGACCCCGGTTCACTTGGTGATAAAGACATATTCCATTCTGTTCTATTCTAATCATTTCGGTGAGTACGAAAAAACAAAGGCCCCGTGTTCAGCATGCAGTTAACGCACTGGTAAAGAACCATTGTCCTCTGGCAGAATTGTACAGAATAAATCCATTCTGATAGGTACGTACACGAATATACACGCATGCACTCAATCGCTAACTACAGTTATGCTGCTGTGTCAAACATCTGCCTCGCAAATGTGGTGCAGCGCATATGGATTTGCCCGAACGCGGTGACGCCTTTTTGAGAAACTGAAACTGAAAACAAAATACAGGGCTAGGGTTGCCTGAACGGTCCCAGCAACACCAAGTTTGCTTAAAGCTGTTCCCCACTCTACGCTTTACCTTTGGATTAACTTTTGGATTCATAAAGATAAGTGAACTTAGCATTGCCGTGATCGCTCAGGAAGTCCAGCTCTTGTTCGTAAGAGCCTCAGTGATATTAGTTAAGCGGCATGCTCACACATTTATGCACACAGCTACAGACACACACACAAGCATGCGAGCACGGGCACTCATACAGACACACACACACACGCGCGCGCGCGCGCGCGCGCGGGCACGCACACACACACACACACACACACACACACACACACACACATATGCGTGCGCGCGCGCGCGGGCGTGGGCACGCACACATGCACACACACACACACACACACACACACACACACACACACACACACACACACACACACAAACATTT
>NC_134884.1:9134809-9137309 GCF_041734735.1 Babylonia areolata
TGTTAAAGTATTTATGAATACATTTGAGTATTATCGGTTAGAAGGGGTGGGAGATGTGAATGAATGGAGGATTGGGGGAAGCTGGGCAAATGAGGGTGAAATTTGAAAAAAAAAAAAATCTAAATACAATTACAGGAAATTACTTAAAGGACTTCGTAAAAGAGAAGTCGTTAAACTGACAAGCGAAACAACTGATAATGAATACAAAAAGTAAAAAACATCAACAGTGGCTATGTCTGTCCATGATTCGTGTCCGTGTAGTATCTTGTTCTTATGCGAGAAGGAGCGGTGGTTAGGATGTCCAAGTCTTGGCTGTCCTGACTTCGATGTGACCTCGTTCTGTTGTGGCCTTACATGTCCTCTTTGGAACCCATTCAAAACATAATTATCAGTCAAGTTCAAGTTCCTACCATTGTCCTTGTGTGTCAAACATCTAGGCTTTGCGAGATGACATCAAAGAGCTCTAAAACATTTCACTCCCAGTGGCTGAGCGCATGTGGCTTTGACGTCGATGTCCTGGACGACTAAGGGAGGAGATTTGTCGTCCACCAATACGTGATTTCCTTGTCAGCATCTGGTTAAAACAAATGTGTCTTGTTGGCAATATCACTCTATCAGGACACGCTCAGATCGTTCAGGACAACAGTCCCGCTAAGGACATAACAAAAAGGATATGGGCCAAGGAACGCGTTTCGCTTTAGAACTGATCGTTCTGAACACAGCGCGTATCCTGTCGGTCAGATATGTCAGTGTGCCGTGACGTTATCAGTCAACCAGGCAACCAGCATGACCATATAACCTTTTTTTGTTTTACTGATGGAAAGCTTACGATTTGTCTTTGATGTCTGCTCAGATCTTTACTACTGATCCTTGTCCTTGATGTGTGCTTTGGTGGTCTTTTCTTCTGATCCTTAGCAACCAGTGTGTGAATATTGTCAGTGTTTAACTGATCATCACTTCAGTCAGCTCGACAAACCATCTGACGTCGTGAACGGTCACAATCGATGTGAAATCTCTCTTAAGTCGTATAAGATTCAATAAAAATTAAAAAAAAGGGGGGGCGGGGGGCGGGGGGTAGCAGTTCCATAAGCTTTTTTGGTCATTAGGGTGGTGAATTCATATCCGCTATGTCTAGGGCTCAGCATGTAAATGTGCGGCCAAGTGATGTCCTTCCGTTTTAAACTTGCCCAGCTGGTCAGAGTGAGGAAGATCGGTGCAAAGTACCTTTCCAAAGGGCACAACACCATGTCCAAACAGAACGACCAACCCTGACCACTGGTAAACACTAGTGATCAAAAGTCCAACAGCTAACTGGCGCTTTCTTGTGTCTGATACTAAAGTTCCAGTAGAGTTCCGCTCGGCAGAAGGCAATAAAGTCTGGCCAGGAACAGCATCCAAAGTTTCCAAAACATGGAAACGTGGGCTGCTTGATGGTGCCGAAGACTGGGAATGCACAGTTGACCTACCAGAGGGGAAGAAACACCCTGAAATCATCAGCAAGAGCGGCATGAGACTTGACATGGTACTCTACTCCAAGGCAACGAAACAAGTGATTCTGATTGAGCTCACTGTGCCATACGAAAGCAGAATGGAGGAAGCCCACATCTACAAGACCGAGCAGTATGCCAGTCTAGCCAGCAGCCTGAGAGAATCTGGCTTCCAAACCAAAATCCTCGCCATAGAGATTGGTACAAGAGGGTTTGTGGGCGCATCTGCCTACAGCCTCATGAAACAGCTGTCGATTTCTGGCAGAGAGAGGACATGGGCTCTCAAGGCAATGGCAGAAGCAGCAGAAAAGAGTTCCAGCTGGATCTGATCGAGGAGGAATGAAAGTAAACTTCATAACGATTAAATTTCCGTACTCAGACTAGGTGTGCGATGGCTCAGTGGTTAAAGCGTCTGCCAGAAAAGGTGACTCATTTCTGAAGTGGCGACCACCCTGGAGGCGCGAATTCGAACCTGTTGAGGACCAGGGAAAAAAAAAGAAGAAGAAAAAACAGAAAAGGCTGCAATACAAGGGCATCCAGGAGTCATGACCTGGGTGCGGCCCGGCCCCGTTAGAGTGTAAGGAGTTAAGGGCCGAAACACTTGACTGAGGGGGGCTTCTTCTCTGAAGACCTTGTACTAGCCATCTCTCTCTATAGTTTCTTATCTCTCTTAAGATTAATCCAGGTTCACGAAATACGCAGGGCTTTCCTGTCACAAAAAGTGGTGAAGGACCTTGATAAGAAAGTTTTGTTTGTTTTTTTAACTCTCTCCATACGAACGGCGAAATAGACGACGCTAACAGCGTTTCACACCAATTACCATCATCAAAATATTGCAAGCGGAAGGCTCTTATACTGAAGAGGTGAATGTTGACAAAGATACCACAATTCTGACGACGGAAGCTAAAGGTTGGGTCATTGAGACACCCACTGGACATCCGAGGGGTCTGTGTAGAGGAGAAGAGAGGACTGGCCGCACTGAGTGAGTTAATAGACCACTCTCTTTTCTAGGG
>NC_134884.1:9144809-9149809 GCF_041734735.1 Babylonia areolata
GCCTACATGGCGGGGCAAATAAACAAGAACGGTCATACACGTAAAATGTTTACATGTCTGTCTGAATGTGTATGTGTATGCGCCTGAAATCTGATTGAATGACACAGGAAACGAATGACGAGCGCCCAGTGGCATCCGTCAGTCAGCTCTACCCAGGTAGCCAATCTGTGGTGCAAATGACCCCGTGTATGTAAAGCGCTTAGAGCTTGGTCTCTGACCGAGGATAGGCGCTATATAAGTATCCACATCAATCAATCAATCAATCAATCAATCTGTGTCTGTGACTATCTGTCTCTGTCTGTCTGTCTGTCTGTCTATCTGTCTGTCTGTTTGTCTGTCTTCCCGACCCTAAACCCTTAGCGCGCTCTTTCGCACACTGTGTTTAATTTTCACATCAGCCTGCGAGCAGCTCTATAAGTCAATCCTCAGATGAGCCAATCTCTTAATTAATCGGATTGCACTCCTTCTCTGTCTGTATGTCTGTCTATCGGAAGGTCGCTCTGTTTCTGTCACTCTCTTTGTCTCTCTCTGTGTCACTCTCTTTGTCACTCTCTCTCTCCATCTGCGCCAGGCCTCTCTCTCTTCCTTTGTGTCTCTCCCTCTCTGTCTCCATACCCCCCGCCCCTCTCTCTCTCTCTCTCTCTCTCTCTCTCTCTCTCTCTGTGTTTCTCTATCTTTTTTTCTAGAAAGTCTCTCTCACCGTTTCTCTTTCTTCTATCTTTCCCTCTCTTTCCCTCGCTCTGTCTCTCTCTCTCTCTCTCTCTCTCTCTCTCTCTCCCTCTCTCTCTCTCTCTCTCTGTCACTATCTTCGTATCTATCCCTTTTTCTCTTTGTGACACAGAATGTGCATTGTCAATCAATGTGTTCGCACCATGAAGCAAATGGTAGGGACTAAATTAATGTCGTGTTCCTTGCGAAGGATTAAGCATGCACGCACGCACAGAGGCACGCAGACAGAAAGACAGACAGAAACACACACACATGCACGCACGCACGCACACACACACACACACACACACACACACACACACACACACACACACACACACACACACACACACACACACACGCGCGCGCGCGCTCATACTAACACGCACTCACGCACACACACACACACACACACACACACACACACACACACACACACACACATACACACACACAAAACAAACAAACAAACAAACAAACACACACACACACACACACACACACACATCAAACACACACACACACACACACACACACACACACACACACACACAACAAACACACACACACACACACACACACACACACACACACACACACACACACACACACACACACACACACACACACACACACACTCACACACACAGACACACACACATATCAAACAAACACACACACACACACACACACACACATCAAACACACACACACACACACACACACACACACACACAAAACAAACAAACAAACACACACACCCTCTCCAATGACGTGACTGGACCATCAGCCGTCCAGATCGTCTCCCCTGATACCCGGAAGCTCGTCCATTTTGCAAAGCCAAAGGAAGGTACGCCGGGAGAAAATATGGATCGGAGTTGCCATGCACCTCGACAGATTTTTTCCACCTTTTTTTCCCCCCCTCTCTCTCTCTCTCTCGTAATTTTTTTTTTCCTCGGAGAAGAAGAAGGAGGGATTCCACATCTTCAGCCCCCCCCCCCTCCCCCTCACCACCACCTCCCTCCGTTGGCTACAATCATCGATGGCAGAGGTCCGAATTTCAATGAATGGCAAAGCAGCAGTGGAGCCTGGAAAAAGAGATCAGATAAAAGCCTGCGCTAATCCCGAGCACCGATGGGGGAATGGGGGTGGGGGGGGGGGGGGGGGGGGGGGGGTGCTGGGGGGGGAGGGACTGTGATTTTTATCTGGCCGGATGATTAGAAGTACGAGGCCGGAGATTGGTGTGGCCGGCGCTTCCCTTCAGCTCGCTTCGTGCTGCGAGTTCAAAGGATTCAGGGAAAGGTTGGGTGGGTAGGGGGATTGGGGGGGGGGGGGTGGGGGGGGAAGAGGGGAGGGTGTGTTGGAGGGAAAGGGATAGGGGTAAGAACGGACAGTCAGGACCGCTCATCTGTTTGTTTTTTTCTTTTCTTTTTTTCTTCGTTTTTGTTTTTTCCTTTGCTAACTTCATCTTCTTCCTCTCCCTGTCTTCTCTCTCCCCCCCCCACCCCTCCCACCCTTTTTTATTTTTTTTAATTTTTTTTTTTACTGGTCGTCGTCGTTGTTGCCCTGTTTCCTTTTGTTTGTTAGGATAACTCACTCAGTACGGCCAGTCCTCTCTTCTCCTCTACACAGACCCCTCAGTACGGCCAGTCCTCTCTTCTCCTCTACACAGACCCCTCAGTACGGCCAGTCCTCTCTTCTCCTCTACACAGACCCCTCAGTACGGCCAGTCCTCTCCTCTCCTCTACACAGACCCCTCGGATGTCCAGTGGGTATCTGAATGACCCAACCTTTAGCTTCCGTCGTCAGAATTGTGGTATTCTTTGTCAACTTTCAAGTCTTCAGTATAAGAGCCTTCCGCTTGCACTATTTTGATGATGGTAATTGGGGTGAGACGCTGTTAACGTCGTCTCTTTCGCCGTTCGTATGGAGAGAGATAACGCTATCACTTTTATTAGCATTATCGTCATTCATCCTTACCATCGTCGTCGTCATCTTCCTCAACATCGTCATCATCATCATCATCGTCGTCGTCGTCGTCGGCGTTATCATCAACGTCATCATCATCATTATTGTTGTTGTCGTTATCAAGACCCATGTTCATCACTATCGTAACATTTACTTCCCGTTCATCACAATCCTTTGTACTAGTTACGTAAGCATTACGAACAGCAGTAGCAACAACGGTGATAGCAGTTGCAGTAGTTGTTGCATTACTAGCAGCAGCAGCAGTGGAAGTAGTATCAGCAGTAGCAGCAGCAGCAGTAGGAGCAGCAGATGTTGCTTCTGTTGATGTAGTAATTCTGACTCTGTGGCTCGTGCTAATGTTGTTGTTGTGGACTAAAATCATTTACTGCTGTTGTTACAGAAGAAAAAAAAAAGTGATACTGTGTGAAAAACGCTTATGCATACGTGTATTCCATGCTTTGTTTAAAGTTCAAATACTGTTGAATATTCTGGCGTTCATCATTTGTCTATGTTTAATAATAATATATTTCTCACCTATTCTCTTACTGAGATTATTGCATATGTATGATTGTGATTATGGTATGTGGAGTTTGAATTAACTTAGCTTCTGAGTATTCTATGCCTTTAAAAAAAAGTAACCATACTGAATGACTGTGAGTTTCGTACACTGTTCGTTTAAAACACAACACAAAAGCAAATATATATGATTTGAGATTTGTGTAAGTTTTGTGTATGCTGTAAACTTTCTCGTCTTGCAGATGAACAGGCGATCCAAAGTGTTCACAGTACAATGAGAACTGAGACAAAAAAGGAAAGAAAGAAATAATAATAATAATAATAATAATAATAATAATAATAATAATAATAATGATAATGGCATTTATATAGCACTGAATCTTGTGCAGAGACAAATCAAAGCACTTTCGCACCATAGTCATTCACACGCATGCACAACTCTAAAACTGGAGAAAACTGAAGACAAGGAAGAAGCAGAGAAGGGAAGCTATTTTGGGAAGAGGTGGGTTTTAAGGCTAGACTTGAAAGAGCTGAGTGTGGAGATTTGACGAAGCAAAAGAGGAAGTTCATTCCAATTGCAAGGTCCAGAGACAGAGAAGGAACGGCGGCCAACAGTCGAGAGTTTGAATCTGGGTATGCGTAAGCAGAGTGGATCCGAAGCTGATCGTAGTGAGCGAGAGAAAAAAAAAAAGCAACAAAAAACATCAGAAATGATTATAAAAAAAACAAAAACAAGAACACACAGACACAGACACAGACAGACAGACAGACAGACAGACACACACACACACACACACACACACACACACACACACACACACACACACACACACACACACACACAACTACAACAACAACAACAACTGTGCTTGTCGTGTTCTGCCAATCCGCAAGATTTCTCACAGCAGGCTGAGGAGAGAGAGAGAGAGAGAGAGAGAGAGAGAGAGAGAGAGAGAGAGAGAGAGAGAGAGAGAGAGAGAGAGAGAGAGAGAGAGTAAAAAAAGAACAAGAAACGTGTTCCTGATCAAGCTCTTTAAGAGGCGAAAAATCAGAAGAAAAATAAAACCTGAGTGGGTAGCTGTGAATGCGGGGCCATTTCTTCCAATGCCACTGATGGCTTGCCTACACTGACGCCATTCCAACACCAGCAACCACCTTTGTGGTCTGGTGCCAGCAGCAACTAGTTAAAAAAAGAAGCATCAGTGAAGGATGATGATAGCACACGGTCGCACAGGCACACGGATACGCACACACACACACACACACACACACACACACACACACACACACACACACACACACACACACACACACACACACACACACAAAGGCAGAGAAAAACAAGCACACACACACACACACACACACACACACACACACACACACACACACACACACACACACACACACACACACACAGGCAGAGAAAAACAAACATACATTCACACAGAGAGAGAGAGAGAGAGAGAGAGAGAGAGAGAGAGAGAGAGAGAGAGAGAGAGAGAGAGAGAGAGAGAGAGAGAGAACGGAAAACGTCACACGAAGTTCAAGAAAGTTTCAGGACAAGTTTTTCAATTTAAACAGCAACCATATATTTGACCTAAGGGGACTGTCAAATTGCAACTCTTTTGCACAAGGGAAGCAATTGGAAACGAGGAAAATCGTTTTACAGAACGGGAAATGTGTATTTAATCAGTTTTTGTATTCCGATATGATCTCTCTTGTTTGGTGTTCTGTGAAAGCTGAGGCAATGGAGTTTTAAATCATATCACAAAGCATGGCCTATGCGATCCACAAGTTTGTTCTTC
>NC_134884.1:9154809-9169809 GCF_041734735.1 Babylonia areolata
CAAACCAACCATTCAACCAGTTGACCTCTTCTGCACACCAAGAACCCCCACACCCACCCCACTCCACTCCACTTCAAGACACACACACACATCCGTGGCGCTCTGCCCAAACCA
This sequence comes from Babylonia areolata, assembly GCF_041734735.1. Lineage (NCBI taxonomy): Eukaryota > Metazoa > Mollusca > Gastropoda > Neogastropoda > Buccinidae > Babylonia > Babylonia areolata. The sequence goes on from NC_134884.1 coordinate 9,154,924, forward strand.
ATATCCGGAGCGATGAAGCAGTCCATCAGGAAGCGAGGGCACGGTGTCATAAAGCAGCTCTGATGGTCACGGCCCCTTTGATGGGGACGGAATAGCTGTGAGGGACGGCGGTGCTCAGAGCGGGAGGAGGAAGGGGAGGGGGGGGGAGGAAGGTAGTGACGAGGCAATAAGGGAAACTGAAGTCAAACAATTGATCAGGTTCTTCGTTCAGCTGTGGCTCTTTTCTTCCTCTCCTTCACTTTATTCCTTAGCACATCCTTCCTTTCACCCAGTATACCACCTTTACCTCTCACTCTCCTCTTTAAAGTGTGGCTCTTCTTCCTCTCCTTCCCTTTATCCCTGAACATTTCCTTCCTTTTCCCAGGTATGCCACCCTTCCCTCTCAGTCTCCATCAAATCTGTATTTATTTGTAATGTTTCATTTTGTTTTCTTTTAATATTCACTCACTCTCCATCCCCAACATAGTCTATGGTTCAAAGGAAGTCTTCTGGGAAAAGCACATGTACACATTGACGTCAATATTGATGGTAACTGTTTCCTGTTTATAATGTTTTCTGTTTTTATTTGATCTATATTGGAAACTCTCTTTCTCGTCCCCCTCACCCCCTCATCAACCTCCTCCTCCTCCTGCTTCTTCTTCTTCTTCTTCTTCTTCTGCTTTTTTTGAATGGTTGTGGTGGTGATGATTGTATTAGCTGCTTCTTAAAAAAATCATACCCAGAAAAAGGGCAGAGTAAAATTGCGTATCAATAGTTGCTTGTTGTTCTATCGTGTGTGTATGTTTGTTTGTTTGTTAATGTGTGTGTGTGTGTGTGTGTGTGTGTGTGTGTGTTGTTCCCTGCTGGTTCGCCAGTCCTCAGAGTCAACAAGGACAGCCCTGGCCACCCGCCAACAAGATGACATCAAACCAACCATTCAACCAGTTGACCTCTTCTGCACACCAAGAACCCCCACACCCCCACCCCACTTCACTTCAAGACACACACACACATCCGTGGCGCTCTGCCCAAACCAATATCCGGAGCGGTGAAGCAGTCCATCAGGAAGCGAGGGCACGGTGTCATAAAGCAGCTCTGATGGTCACGGCCCCTTTGATGGGGACGGAATAGCTGTGAGGGACGGCGGTGCTCAGAGCGGGAGGAGGAAGGGGGTGTGGGGGAGGAGGGTAGTGGTGAGGTGATGAGAGAAACTGAAATCAAACAATTGATCAGGTTCTTCGTTCAGCTGTGGCTCTCTTTTTTCCTCTCCTTCCCTTTATCCGCTAACATTTCCTTCCTTTCCCCTGATATTCCACCCTCGCTTCTCATTCCCAGTGCAATCTTTTCTTTTTTTCTTTTTTTTTTTCTTTTTGTAACCTGTTCGTCTTTTATTTTGACTGTTTCCATCTAGCCAGCAATCCCAACAAAGGAAGTCTTCTGCAAAAAGCACACGTACACACTGACATCATCAATATCGATGTGACTGTTATGAGGGTTCACCTTCTTCTTCTTCTTTTTCTTCTTCTTATTTAGTGAAGGCAGCACACAGGCACGTTCGTTTACGTATCTGTTCCAGTGTACATTTGTTTTTGTTGTGTGCACACACATGTGTGTGTGTATTTACCGTAAAAGTGTCTTTCCAGATTGAAACAAGATTATCGATCTATTTCATATGTCTTCAGATCAGAAAAACAACGACGAAAACGTGTTTACGTTCACTGTCATTCATGTGTGTGTGTGTGTGTGTGTGTGTGTGAGCGCGCGCGTGCGTGCATGTGTGTGAGCTCATGGGCTTGTCTGGGTTTCATCCTCCTCTGCACACCTGTATGATCCCCCCGCCCCACCCCCTCCACCACTCCGATCTCCATCCCCACTGACACCCCCCCACACGCCACAACCACCACCCCCCTCCCCATCCCCACACACCAGTTCCATGTCTCCCTTCACACTTGACCTTGTGCAAGGCACTCAGGGTAAGGGAGGGTTTAAACCCGTGTGGAGAGCTCTGCTCGTGTGTCTCATTTCCATGTGTAATCAGGCCCTTTGGAATACACGACAAATCCCCTTCAACGGCATGGGCGGCTCTGTATTTGTCTCTGCTTTCTGTCTTTCTGTCACTATATTTCTCCATCTCTCGCTGTTTCTGTCTCTATCTGCCTCTCTCTCTCTCTCTGTCTGTTTCTTGGTCTCTGTGTGTCTCTACCTCTGTCTTTCTCTGTCTCTCTGTCTAATAATAATAATAATGGTATTTATATAGCGCTGAATCTTGTGCAGAGACGAATCAAAGCGCTTTCCCTCTCTCTCTCTCTCTCTCTCTCTCTCTCTCTCTCTCTCTCTCTCTCTCTCTCTGTGTCCCCTTTCATAAGGGGCAATGGCCTATAAATGAATAAACCATTCATTCATTGATTCATTCATTCTCTGTGTGTCTCTGTCTCGGCCTCTATGCTTCTTAGTCTTTCTTTCTTCCTCGACACCCTCCGCTTTCTCCCCACCCTCTCTTTCCTTCCAGCCCCTCTCTGTTTATCAGTATCATTCTCAGTCCTTTCTTTTCCCTGCATGGATCTCTCTCTGTCTCACTCACCCAATTACTCACTCAGTGTATCTATCACTCTATCTATCTATATTTATATCATATTATATATATCTACCCATCTATATCTATGTCCCTCCCTCTATCTTTGTATATTTATGCACACACACACACACACACACACACACACACACAGATATATATATATATATATATATATATATAGGGAGAGAGAGAGAGAGAGAGAGAGAGAGAGAGAGGGGGGGTTGGGGGGTGATGGGGGTAGACGAAGGAATCAGAGTTCAAAATCACAGTTTCCTTGGTTCAGGTGACAGCCAAGGTCACAACACAGATGAGCATCTGCAGCTTCCACATAACCTCTGAGGCCCCTCTGACAGATGCCCGCGCCGGTGAAGCATGCGTCAATGAGGCGATTATTGCCTTATCTATTCATTTATTCATGTTCTCTCGCCTCCCAGTATGAGTTTGCCGCCATCCACGTCTAGATAACCCGAAATGGATCGCGCAAACTCACGTTTATGCACGTGCACGAAGAACGCCAAGACACACAGACACACACGCAGAGACGCGCACGCGCACAGGTCACCCCCCCCCCCCCCCCACCCCCCCGCCCTCCCCCCGCCCCCTGGTCCCCCCCCCCCCTCCCCCGCCCCCCAGAGAGAGAGAGAGAGAGAGAGAGAGAGAGAGCTCATTGTCATAATATCAATTTCTTGAACTAAGCACTGGCAATTCATCAAAGTAAATGGTCCAGTTTCAACGATCACAGACAAACAGACAGACAAACTCTCTCTCTCTCTGTCTCCGTTTCTGTCTCTCTATGTCTCTGTCTCTCTGTCTGTCTCTCTGTCTCTGTCTCTGTCTCTCTGTGTGTGTGTGTCTCTGCTGTTGTTGCCGAAAGGGTTTGGTAATGCAAAAACTCTTTTTTTTCTTTTTTTTAAACAAAGACATTTACATGTATTTATTCAAGAATGGATTGGGGATCTTGACGTACAGAAGTAGATACGGAAATTACAAATCTTTAAAGAGTTACATTTGAAAAAAAAAAAAAAAAATTAGTGGCATGGATACATACTGTTTCCGACTTTCAAAAACGCAAATAACATTGAATGTTCTTCCTCTGAATAACAATGTACATATATACAGCGACTGTGATAAAAACCAAAAATAGTGAAGGCGCGGCCCTATTTCCTTACTCAGCGAAAGTTAAGTACATACAGGTAAAGGAATACGATCGTCTGTCTTATCTGATCCCACGAAAACAGCCCGAGATCATAATGCCACAGAAAGGTCTGCCGTTTACAATGTTTGTGAAGAAAACAACTTAGGGATATTGGCATAGGGAGACGCTTCATTCTTCATTTAAATGTCAGCGTCATCTGTTTTATTGCGCAGCTATTCCTGAATCGAAGTCACGGTTCATACTTCATTTTGGTATTTGTCTTCAGAAGCTTGATATCTTCATTGCGGATATTATTCTGATAATTGTGCTAGAGTCTAGACAGGAAGTGATGGGGAGACAGAAAGAGGAGTGGTGGGGTGGGGGTAGCGGTGGAGGTGGGGGTGGGGTGGGGGGGGGGGGGGCAAGCATAGAAAGATACAGATATATACATCCGAACAGAGAAAGACAGAATGAACGAACGAATGGTTCGTTCATTCACAGAAAAGACAGAGATACAGAGACAGAAAGAGAGACAGACACAAGGGACAGACGACATTAGTCGTAATGGATGTAACTGAATTTCTATGTCATTTCAACCTGTGTGAAATTGTGTTAGATATCCACTTACTTTCTGTTTTGAGACCACTTCGTCATTCTTCCAATCATTCACGTTGCTCTGAGCTCTGTTACAGAACAGGCAAGTCCACATGGGAAAATGCAGCTGCTTTTGCATATGAGGTGTATGAAGGATTTCAAAGAAAAGAAGAAACACTAGCAGTAGCAATTGACCTTGAAGATGCCTACAATAAAGTCCAGTTTGCGCACCTCATGGAGCTGCTACTAAGGTATGGAGTAAGTTTGACACTGACAAGATGGATAGCAGCAGCGCTTCAGGAAAGAACCGTCGTCCTACGCCTCGGAGATTGGATGTCTGCACCTTCTAAACTATCCATGGGACTGCCACAAGGGTCTCCACTCTCTCCTGTCCTCTACAATGTCTACACGAAGGGCCTTGCAGACTTAAACAACAATGGAATTGCTCGGGTGCTTACCCTTGCGGATGACGGCCTGGTCTTCAAAACTTCAAAAAATGCTCAGGAAAGAACTGAAGCCGTCCAGAAACAACTAAACAATATTGCTCAATGGTGCAAAGACACAGGATCTTCCATCAATCCAGCGAAAGCCCAAACGTTGCTGTGCACCCTCAACAACAAAACCGCGAGCAAATCACCACCCTCTGTGTCATTCGATGGGATTCAAATTGAGAAAACTGAATGCCTACGCTACCTAGGAATACACTTCGACAGGATGCTGACCTTCAGAAAACATACGGAAAACACTGTTCTCAAATGCAAAAAGGGCCTTTCAGTCTTAAAAGCAATGGCAACCAAAGGAATTGAACAACGCCACCTCTTCCTGCTATACCAATCACTCGTCCTCAGTGTGATCGACTACGGACTTGGGCTAACAACACCGTCTCAAAGCAACCTCCTAAAATTAGAAAGAGTCCAAAATAAAGCTATGAGGCTGATCCTTGGAACAACAAAAGACACGCCCACAGAAACCATGCGATACCTGCTTGACCTTCCTTCAGTGCAGGCCAGAAACAAGTTAGAACAGGTCAAGACCTACTTCAAAGCATTAGAAAACCCTCAAAACCCACTGCATGACGCAGTCAAAGAACAAAAAGGCAGCCGTCTAGGACGAGGAAGATCATGGATGGGGCAAGCAGAAGACACAATCCAGCTAGTATGCCGACTTCAAGACCTGAAAGAAACAAAAGAATGGGAGAAAAACCCCGAAAACCTCAACCATCTATTCAACACAGTCATTTCACCCACTCTAGGAAGACATTGTCGGGAATGGCCAGAGGGCAAAACTGATGCGGAAGTGAAGCTGCTTATAGAAGAAAACAGTAAAGAAGAGGACATCATCATATACACAGATGGCTCAGTCACCAAAGACCAGTCTGGCTGGGGATTCACTGCGAAACAAAATGGAAAAACAATTTGGGAAGAGAATGCTGCCTACAAAGTCACAACCTCCAGCCTAACGATGGAAGTTGAAGCCGTGACACATGCCCTCCAGTGGCTATCGTCCTTCCATACGCCTGGAAACCAACATGCCATGATTCTAACCGACTCAATGAACCTCATACAGAAAATTGAAAACGGAATGGGAAGCCCAGAGTGGCATAACGCAATGCGCAACTTTCAGATTAAAAAACTCACATGGTCATACTGCCCGGGACATGCAGGTGTTAAGGGAAATGAGCGAGCTGACAGACTTGCTGGTAACGCAACACCAACGAGCAGCCTACATCTAGGAAAATCGGAAATCCTCAGAAAAGTCAAAGAATACCAAAAAGAACAGGTACAAGGCCATCACACCATTGATCGCCTCAAAGAAATAAAAGCAGAGAGAGGGAGCGGCCGCAAATCTAACATGAAAGGTAGAGCACGATGCTTTGCAAATCAAACAAATATCGGCATCATTTCCAAACCAACATTGCGCAAATTTCTTCAAAACGGAACAGAGTCTCTGTGGGCCTTTCCAAATACAATAGACCGAGCAACACACTAGATGCCACGTTCTTGGCATCAGAGATCTTTTCCCATCCCTCTTGCGGCCAGTCAGTGGCGGCTGTGTGTGTTTGTGTGTATGTGTGGGTCTGTGCTTTTGAGTGCGTTTGTGAATGCGCGAGAGTGAAATTGCACACAAGTGTCAGGAGAGATATGTGTACGTGTGTGTGTGTGTGTGTGTGTGTGAGGGGAGGTGGGAGTGCGGGGGGAGGTGGGGTAGAGGATGAGGTATGTGAGTGTATGCATGCCTACACTGTGGGAGCAACAGGATATTGGAACGTGTATATGTATATATATATATATATATATATATATATATATATATATATATATATATATATATATATATATATATGTATATATATATCTTTGTATGTACGTGTGTGGGGTTGGGGGTGGGAGATATGGGCGTATGTGTGTGTGCTTGTACAAGTAAGTGTTCATCTCTGTGAGTGTGTGTTTGTGTGTGTGTGTGTGTGCCGTGGAAGCTGCGATACGTAGACTAGAAATAAGTGTGTGGAGGAGGGGGTAGAGGAGGTGCAAGGTAATGTGTGTGTGTGTGTGTGTGTATGTGTGTGTTGGAGCTCATGTACGTTTATATGTATTTGACTGTGCTTTCATATGTGCTTGTACAAGTAAGTGTTCATCTCTGTGAGTGTGTGTTTGTGTGTGTGTGTGTGTGTGTGTGTGCCGTGGAAGCTGCGATACTTAGACTAGAAATGAGTGTGTGGAGGAGGGGGGTAGAGGAGGTGCACGGTAATGCGTGTGTGTGTGTGTGTGTTGGAGCTCATGTACGTTTATATGTATTTGACTGTGCTTTCATATATGTGAAACTGCATGTCTGGTGCATTTCTGTTATGCATGTGTGGGTGTATGTGTGAATGTGTGTCTTCATATTTTACATTTATTTGCTTATTTATCACCATTGTTGTCTTATTTATTTATTTATTTATGTTTTATTATTATCATTTTATTAGTATTACTAATATTATTACTACTACCTTTTTCTATATTATAATTATTATTTATTTATTTATTTATTTATTTATTTATTTATGCAAGCTTATCTATTATTTATTCCCCCGTTGTTGGTTTTTTTTTTTTTTTTTTGTTTTTTTTTGTGTGTGTGTGTGTGTGTGTGTGTGTGTGTGTGTGTGTGTGTGTGTGTGTGTGTGTGTGTGTGTGTGTTCTCAAGGCCTGACTAAGCGCGTTGGGTTACGCTGCTGGTCAGGCATCTGCTTGGCAGATGTGGTGTAGCGTATATGGTTTTGTCCGAACGCAGTGACGCCTCCTTGAGCTACTGAAACTGAACTGAGCCAAAGTTAGCATCTGTTCTTCACCAGTGCTACAGACTATTAGCAATCAATGCGGAAATTAGAAATAACAACTAACAAAAACACGTCACATAAACAAATTAACCCTTCTCTTCTAACTCCTCCACATTAACGCATTCCCCGCAATAGTGTCGCTCATTTAAGATTTTATCCCCCAACAAACTGCTAGTGCCATTTTAACCGTTCTCTTTCCCTGGGTCAGATTCATGGTTCTTAAAAGCAAAAAGCTTCTTTAATGCTTCGATCCAAAACTCTTATCTGCCTCTGTTCCCCTGAATAATTTCTAATTTCTGAGGTTTTTTCACCATCATCAGTCATACTTCGATCCCTTTTCCTTTAATTTAAATAATTTTATAATCCCTTTCACCGCCAGTCAGTTTAGAGTGCAAATTAACCTTGTGCAGGAACCACAGAAAATATGGTGTCTAAGAATAGCTGGGGATTCCCCTGTGATGTGGGGGGGAAAAAAAAGGCCAATCCTACCACTGAAAATTAAGAGCATTAGGTTAAAGCACAAAAGGCCCATCATCTGGTTGCATTGGAGTGACATGGGTGCTTTACCTAGCTGGTGCGGAAATGCGACCATGGCGGTGAAAGGGAAGCCTCCTGTCCAGTCCCTGGTTGTTTCTCCCCGTCTTCAGGTCTCTGCAATACGTTGTGGTGGTGGTTGTTCCCACTGATGCTTCAGACTCCAGTCACTGATCTGTCCTGTCCTTTTATCATTCCAACCAGTAATCTGAACTGACAAAATCGCTGGTCAACTTTCCCTATAATTAGTGTGAGACAGGCAGAGACCATCAGTTGGGATGTCATTCCTGGCTATATCTCCACTGGGACATTGCTATTGTGGATCTCCGTCAAGACAACTATGGGCACAATAGCCAAACTCTGCTAGTGTGCCAGTCTAATAGTGTAATGTACCCACCCCCTTACGATTTTGTTTGTTTGTTTTTGTTTTTCGTCCACTTGTTTGTTTGTTTTTTCGTCTACTTTTTTCTTTCGTCTACTTTTTTTTTTTTTTATAACGCTCCGGCTACGTTTGCGTTGGAAACAAATGCTGACATAAATCAATAATGTAACTGAGAAATAATCCTGAAAATAAAAGTAATTATTGGATAATTGTGTGTGTGTGTGTGTGTGTGTGTGTGTGTGTGTGTGTGTGTGTGTGTGTGTGTGTGTGTGTGTGTGTGTGTGTGTGTGTGTGTGTGTGTGTGCGTGCGTGCATGCGTGCGCGCGTCTGTATGCTATGTCGCGCGCGCTACTGCAACACCTTTCTTTACGCAAGCTTGGAAGTCACTATCTTTGACGATTAAAAAGCCTGCAGCAGGCACTGAAAGACAATTTGCAGGATAAATTATGATCATCACCACAAATAATTATAACCTCGACCATCATCATCAACATCATCATCATCATCACCATCATCATTATTCAGTCTAAAATATAAAATAAAATAAAATAAAAAAATAAACGACGTCTAACAAATGAACCCTCACACACACGGAACTGACCACGCAGAAGTTCGAGACAAGGGGAGGCAGTGGTGGACATGTCCACAGCCTGGCACCACCAGCATGGCTGGCGCTCTGGCAGCCGTCGTTCAGGAACCAGCTGACAGCAGTGCCCTATTAATGAGGACAGAATGGCCAGGAGCCCGGCGTCTTGGCCACGCCAACTTCAGAACAAGCATGTCGAAAACTGTGGCCAGACTGGGCTGGAACGGAACGGAACGGTTCCTTAAGGGGGGGGGGGGGGGGGGGGGGGGGGCTGCACCAAGGATATCTATATATTCATATAGGCTAGCAAAGCCCAAAAGATGTAAATCATGTCATACCTAACTGTAAAAGATACGATGAACTGCGAAAAAAACTGTACCCTTTTCAATACAGCTCCAGCGCAGAGTAAAGATTTGTTCGGCATACTGATGACAGAAAGTGAAGATATGACACTTCCACTTGCAAAATATGTATCTGAGGCAATAAATATACGGAAAACGTCCATCATCGGTCCAAATACTTATTAACCAATTAAGAATTAGTATGGGACGTATGATGAAAAAAGCATTGATAAAAAGGAAGGGTTACATTTGGATGGTCAATCTCCACATCGTAATTATATGATGTGTTCGTATTGATATGATGAGTTTTGATGTTCAGGCAGATATAATTATTTCATGATCTATATGTTCTTTAGTATGTGTTTGTATTGATATGATGTGTGTCGATGTTATATGCGTAAATATGTATCATATGATTTACATGTACTTTCTTTTCTGTGCACTGTCCAAACCTTGGAGACAAACGACTGAAAAAAGGTACATTACCCGTCTGTCGCATGTACTTTAAGCTAATGAAAAAGTGCCAAGGTGTCGCAGATCTTTTATTTGTTTATGCTGTTTCAATTCTGTTGTTTTTTTTCTGTTCCATTTTATATGCATTGCACCATTTTGTTCTGATTTGTACCTACTATGTCACTAGCGCTTTACAGCTAATGACGTTAAACATTTCAGTGTTCAGTGCTCTCTCTCTCTCTCACACTGTTGGATTTCCCAGTCCCTCTTCCCCCATCTCTCTGTCTCTCTCTCTGTCTCTCTCTCTGTCTGTCTGTCTGTCTGTCTGTCTGTCTGTCTGTCTGTCTCTCTCTCTCTCTCTCTCTCTCTCTCTCTCTCTCTCTCTCTCTCTCTCTCTCTCTCTCTCTCTCTCTCTCTCTCTCTGTCGGATTACCCACTCCCTCTTCCCCCATCCCTCGCCCACTTCTCTCTCTCTCTCTCTCTCTCTCTCTCTCTCTCTCTCTCTCTCTCTCTCTCTCTCTCTAATCAAGAACCCTGTTTTAAGAAAAGTTCTCACAAGAGTCAGACTTGGTGTATCTCCATTGAAACCGCATAGATTGAGATATTCAAAAAAGCGTGAAAATATGTGTTGCTTATTCTGTAAAGATGAACAAGAAACCGAACTCCATTTTATTTTGACATGCCCAGAATACAAAAATCTCAGAGAACAGTATATACCGAAGAAGTATCATGTGCGCCCCAATGCATTTAAATTGTCACTGTTGTTTGCAGATGTGAAGACATGCATTCCACTCTCTCTGTTCTTGTCCAAAGCCTTCACCCATAGAAACAAGTCTATCTTTGGTTAATGACGCATGATTACACACCAATCAGCCCATCTATCTTTTGTCTTTTTCTTCTTCTTTCTGTCCCTCTCTCCCTCTCTCTCTCTCTGTCTTACTCTGTCCTTTCTCTCTTTTCAACCCTTTGTTTGCTTTACATATATTGGCGCTGTTCTTTATAATGGATGTTAACACGGAAGCCCCCCCCCCGCCCCCCCCTCTACCCCTGTTGTCACGGGCAGAAAGGACTAAACAATAAACCATTCAGACTTCAGACTTCAGACTTCAGACTTCTCTCTCTCACTACTGGATTATCCACTCACTCTCCCCCTTCCCCCCTACCAATCCCCTTCCTTTATGTGTACGTATGCCTATGGCCGAAGCACAATAATTAAACTTAATATTTTTTGTATGTCTGTTGTATCGAAAGTGCTGGGGAATGCCCAGTGATTGTCGTGGGCTCATGGAGGAGGTATGTGAACCCTGTTGTTAAGGCATAAATGATTTGGAAAGCTGTGTGAGTTCGAACGTTGTAATGTTGTTAGATCTATTGCCTACCTGTTCGTTTCACGGTCTTGTTCAGTTCTGTCTGTCAGACAAACAAACAGACTGACAGACAGGCAGGCAGACTGACAAACAAGCAGGCAGACAAAGCGAACAAACCATATCCAGACGCACCCACAAGGCAGTAGTAGATGGGTTTAAGTTTTCTCAGAGGTCGGTTCACCTGAAGCACTTACCTCAACAAGGAAGAAACAAGAAAAAAAACCAAAAACCTCCTTCCGGCAATCCACGACTTACACGCTTCAAGCATCACCACCCACCGTCCCTCCGCTCTCTTTTAGGTCCCCCCTTATCCCTCCCCCCTCCCCCCCCGCCCCCCCCCCCCCCCCCCCCCCCCGCCCCCCACCCCTCCTCATGTACTCGGCACTCCGGAGAGCAGTTGCAGTGGACAGATCAATATCCGGAGCAGTGAACTGGTCCATCAGGAAGCGAGAGGATGACGTCATAAAGCTCCTGTAATGGCCACTGCCAACTGGATGAGGAAGGTCGGAACATCTGAGGGGAGAGGGGTGGGGCATGGGGAGGGGGGGGGTGGAGGGGCAGGGAGTGGGAGGGGTTGCAAGGGTGAAGAGTGACGCATGGGCGAAAGGGATTGGTGATGTAACGGGAAGAAATTAGGTCAACAATAGATCAGGTACCTCTTTGAGCTCTCTCTCTCTCTGTGGCTCTGTCCTCTTTGTCATTGCCTACCCTGTATCTTGTTTTACATATTTTTCTGGACTTACTCTTCTCTCTCTCTCTCTCTCTCTCTCTCTCTCTCTCTCTCTCTCTCTCTCTCTCTATCTATCTATCTATCTGTCTATCTCTTCACTAAAGCAGGCACTAAAGTATGCCATTTTCACCCCCACTCCACCCATAACCCAATCCATGTTCAAGGAGGCTTTCTGCACAGATTGGGCACATGTACACACTGACATCAGTATCGATGGTACAAGTCATATTTCCTTCCTGGTGCCTGTGTCTGTTCAATATATGTGTGTGTGTGTGTGTGTGTGTGTGTGTGTGTGTGTGTGTGTGTGTGTGTGTGTGTGTGTGTGTGTGTGTGTGTGTGTGTGTGTGTGTGTGTGTGTGTGTGTGTGTGTGTGTGTAGCACCAAAAATCAATTTTGGGTTGACACCAGGTAACGTAAAAATATACGAACAGTCTTTTCGTCTAAATACCAAAAAATGTTCTCCTTGATGATAGCTAGCATGCTCACAATCAGAATGACACGAGTACGCATGTAAACCCTGTCAAGAAGAGTCACAAAGAAGGAGGAGAACAAGAAGAAAAAGAGTGAAGTGATGGCCTAGAGATAACGCGAGAGAATCTGAAGCGCGCTGGTTCGAATCACGGCTCAGCCGCCGATATTTTCTCCCCCTCCGCTAGACCTTGAGTGGTAGTCTGGACGCTAGTCATTCGGATGAGACGATAAACCGAGGTTCCGTGTGCAGCAAGCACTTAGCGCACGTAAAAGAACCCAAGGCAGCAAAAGGGTTGTTCCTGGTAAAATTCTGTAGAAAACCCACTTCGATAGGAAAAACAAATAAAAACTGCACGCAGGAAAAAATACCAAAAAAGGTGACGCTTTAGTGTAGCGATGCGCTCTCCCTGGGGAGAGCAGCCCGAATTTCACACAGAGAAATGTGTTGTGATAAAAACAAATACAAATACAAAACACAAATACAAAGAAGGTTACAATGGGAACAACAACATGAACGACATCATCAACACACAACGACAACAACAATCAATTCAAAATTAACAAGGACAACACCATCACCATCAACATTAACTACAACACTATCAATAACACTATCAACAACAACAACAACAACACTAACTACAACACGAACACCATCAACAATGATTCTAACCTGGATCCCAGACGGTGAGGTTATGAGTGGGTGGTAATTCTGGTGCGAAAAGAAAGAAGATAGGTTATATATATATATATATATATATATATATATATATATATATATATATATATATATATATATATATATATATATATATATATATCCATCTAAATCTTGAACATAATCAGCTGGCAATTTTGACGGGCGCAATAGCCAGCCGAGTGGTTAAAGCGACGGACTTTCAATCTGAGGGTTCCGGTTTCCAATCTTGGTAACGGCGCCTGGTGGGTAAAGGGTGGAGATTTTTCCGATCTCCCAGGTCAACATTGAGCAGACCTGCTTGTGCCTGAACCCCCTTCGTGTGTACACACAAGCATAAGATGAAATACACACTTTAAAAATCCTGTAATCCATGTCCGTCAGCGTTCCGTGGGTTATGGAAACAAGAGCATACCCAGCATGGACACCCCCGAAAACGGAGTATGGCTGCCTACATGGCGGGCTTAACAAAACGGTCATACACGTAAATGCCCACGCGTGTACGTACCAGCGAACGTGGGAGTTGCAGCCCATGAACGAAGAAGAAGAAGCTGGCCATTTTGAGATGACAGAGTGGGTGGATGTATGCTGGGTGGTTTCAGCTTGGTGCTTAATTACTCAAGCGCGTATGGGTGACAACACCCACTCACCACCTCTGCACACCCACCAAGCCCCTCTAGTCGACCCCCTCCCATGTTCCCATATCTCACTCCACACCAGATCTGACCTTGTGCTGACATCATTTTGGGTTGGGTGAGGTTGGGGTAGGGACTAAGCGCTGTGCTAAGTGAACTGGTTGTGTGTTTTCATTTCCATGTGTAATCCAGTCCTTGTGGACTTCACCGCAAAATCCCCTCCCCCACGAAAACGGCCAGGAGGGGTATTTCTTTTTGTCTTTTCTTGTCTTTTCTTTCTTTCTTTAGTTCTGTTTCCGTTGTTCCTTTTATTGTTTTTTTCCTACACCACCGTTGAAAGTAAGTCAGTACTGCGAGTGACAGTGGTTTCTGTGGATAATAGTGCGCTCTCTCTCTCTCTCTCTCTCTCTCTCTCTCTCTCTCTCTCTCTCTCTTTCTCTGTGTGTGTGTGTGTGTGTGTGTGTGTGTGTGTGTGTGTGTGTGTGTGTGTGTGTGTGTGTGTGTGTGTCTGTCTGTCTGTCTCTCTCTCTCTCTCTCTCCCCTCCTTCTCTCTCTCTCTTTCTTCTCTCTCTCCTTCTCTCTCCTATCTCTCTCATCTCCCCCCTCTTTCTCTCTCTCCCCTCCTTCTCTCTCTCTCTTCCTTCTCTCTCTCTCTCCTTCTCTCTCCCCTCTCTCTCCTATCCTCCCGCCCTCTCTCTCATCGCCCCCCCTCTTTCTCTCTCTCCCCTCCTTCTCTCTCTCTCTTCCTTCTCTCTCTCTCTCCTTCTCTCTCCCCTCTCTCTCCTATCCTCCCCCCTCTCTCTCTCCTCTCCCCCCCCTTTCTCTCTCTCACCTCTGTCCTTGTCTCTCTCATCTTTTTTTGTGTTTCGTTCTTGAATTTGTACCCCGGGTATTTGTGGGGAAAAAATCATTGTTATTGTGCTTATCTCAACACAATGGAAACCACCATTTTTCATGTCGTTTCGTTTCCTTTCATTTCATACCGTATCTCTCTCCTTCTCCATGCACATTCTCTCTGTGTCTGTCTGTCTATCCATATTATGTCTGTCTCATTTCGTGCATTTACCTACATATACATGTACATGCACGTA
>NC_134884.1:9184809-9189809 GCF_041734735.1 Babylonia areolata
TTTCTTCTTGTTTTATCCCATTTCTTAAGAAAAAGAAAAAAAAGGAAAATTTTGTTGTGGTAGTTTTCTTAAAAGAAAATATATCACACTGCCAAAACAGACGAACGAATCAAAATAGATGAAGAAAAACACAAACAATATTAACGTTAGGTGAAATGAGCATAAAAATCTATTTACATATATATATATATATATATATATATATATATATATATATAGAGAGAGAGAGAGAGAGAGAGAGAGAGAGAGAGAGAGAGAGAGAGAGAGATTACAGCTATATTCAGATAGTGCGCGTGAATGTTAATTGTGTGTGTGTGTGTGTGTGTGTGTGTGTGTGTGTGTGTGTACAGAGATTACAGCTATATTCAGATAATGCGCGTGAACGCTAATAGTGTGTGTGTGTGTGTGTGTGTGTGTACAGAGATTACAGCTATATTCAGATAATGCGTGTGAATGCTAATAGTGTGTGTGTGTGTGTGTGTGTGTGTGTGTGTGTGTGTGTGTGTGTGTGTGTGTGTGTGTGTGTGTGTGTGTGAAAGCAGGCATTCCTTCAAATAACGGAATACGGCTGCCTAAATAGTGGGGGTGGGAATGGCATTTCAACCAGAACGGCGTGCACTTGGTTTGTGTATTCAACGAATGCAAATCATATCATGTTGCTAATGGCCAGGCCATGTCAGGGATGAACCAGTGCAGAAGAAGAAGAAGAAGAAGATGATGATGATGATGATGATGATGATGATGATGAAGTAGGATGAAGAAGGAAATGGAGGAGGGTGAGAAGAAGAAGAAGAAGAAGCAGAAGGTGGAGGAGGAGGAGGAGGAAGAGGAGGAGGAGGAGGAGGGGGGAGGGAGAGAAGGAGGAGGACAAGTACAAGGGTAACAAGAAGAACCAGAAGAAGAGGAAGAAAAAAAAAGAAAAAAAAGAAAAGAAGGAAAGTTCAAGAAGAACGAGTGCAACCCTTAATCCAGATAGATGGGGCTGGCGACACACAGACTTTGGAAAGGTCAAGCTTTGTATCCACCCAAAAGCTTGAGGAGTGTCAGCTGCCGATTTTGGGAAGGCAGGTGTCAGCTTGCTGTTTAATAAACGGCGTCTGCCTGACGCCTACCCCCCCGCCCCCAACCCTTCCCCCACCCCCCGCCCTCGCTCAACACCCCCCCCCCCCTCCGCCCCCCAGCTCACCCTTCCCCAATCCCCTTTCCTAGGGCCCCCATCCTGCATGACACCCCCCCCCCTCCTTTACACTCTCCCACCGTCTCTGTTTCCAGTTCTACCCCCCCCCCCTCACCCGCCCCCCTCCCCTGTCTCCCTCTTGACCTGGTGCAGACAGTCTGGATAGGGGGGAGGATTTAAGCCGCGTGTGTGTGCAGATCGCTCGCTGGTCGTTTGTGTCTCATTTCCATGTGTAATCAGTCCCTTAGGAAGCCACTGCCAATGCCCTTCCGCATAACACAGCAGTCAGAGGAGTGTTCTTCCTTTCGTTTTGTTTTGTTTTCTTTTCTTTTCTTTTCTTCCTGGTTGTTGGTGTTGTTCTTCTCTCTACCTATGTGTCCGTCTGTCTGTCTCTTTCTTCGTCTCTCTCTCTTTCTTCCTCCCTTTCTGTCTCTCCCTCCCTCCTCTCTCTCTTTCTTCCTCCCCCCATCTCTCTCTCTCTTACTTCCTCCCTCTCTCCCTCTCTCTCTTTCTTCCCCTCTCTCTCTCCCCCGCTCTCTCTTCCTCCCTCTCTCTCTCTCGCTCGTTCTCTGTCTTGCTCTCTCTCTCTCTCTCCAACACTCCCCATATCTCAACCTCTCTTCTTTTTCTCTGTCTGCCATTCTGCCAATCTCTCTCTCTCTCTCTCTCTCTCTCTCTCTCTCTCTCTCTCTCTCTCTCTCTCTCTCTCCCCTCTGTCTCAGTCTCTCTCTCTGCCTCTGTCTCTCCCTCTTTAACATCATCTCTCTCCCCCCCCCCTTCTCTCCCTCTTTACCAACATATCTCCCCCCTCTCTCTCTTCCTCTTTACCCTCATACATCTCTCTCTCCCTCTCTCTCCCCACCCTCTCTCTCTCTCTCTTCCTCTTTACCATCGTCTCTCTCTCTCTCCCTCTCTCTCTCCCTCATCTCACTCTGTCTCTCTTCCTCTTTACACTCATACATCTCTCTCTCTCTCTCTCTCTCTCTCTCTCTCTCCCTCACCTCTCTCTCTCTCTCTCCTCTCTCTCTCTCTCTCTCTCTCTCTCTCTCTCTCTCTCTCTCTCTCTCTCTCTCTCTCTCTCCCTTCCTCTGTACATGTGTGACAGACCTACCTGGTTTTCAATTTGCAAAGCTCAGAATTAAAACTAAAAAAGGAAGCGAAAAGCGAGAAGCAGGAATCACTGATCACAATCGTTTTGCCTGGTCCAGTTGACGGCCAGGGTCACGACACAGATCATTATCGTCAGTTCCAACGTGACCTTTGAGGCCCTCCTGACAGATTCCTGTGTCGTTCCGCATGTGCGAATGACGCTATCATTTGCCTGTTCTATTCATGTATGCATGATCTCTTGCCTCGGAGAATCTGTCTTCGTTCTTTCTTTTATTCTCTCTCTCTCTCTCTCTCTCTCTCTCTCTCTCTCTCTCTCTCTCTCTCTCTCTCTCTCTCTCTCTCTCTCTCCCCTGCGCGCATAGATGAACTGAAATAGTGTATTTTTAGCGAGCTTGGGCGTTCATGCATTACACGCACACGCACGCACACACACACACACACACACACACACACACACGCTCGAGCGCATGTGCATGCACACACAGAGGCACTCAATTTGTACATGCACCAGCCAGAGCTACAGAGAGAGATCGAGAGAGAGAGAGACAGAGACAGAGAGACAAAGAGAGAGACTCGAGAGACAGAGACAGAGAGACAAAAAAAGACAGTTAGATTGACAGACAGACAGACACTGACTGACCGAACGAATTAAATTTTATTTTAAGAGGGTAATGAAATAAGCATAGTGTGCTTGTTTGTATCACAGCGAGAGAGAGAGAGACAGAGACAGAGAGTTAAAAACATGATCAGACAGGCATGGACAATGCCAGGCTGGTCTCATGTCAATTTGCTTCCCACGGAAGAATGAAAACACATACGGTGCCTGTGCTGAATATTTCATTCATCTTACGCTTTTTCTTCTTTTTTTTCTTTTTTTTTTTACGTCTACTAGCTTGTCGACGGTTTCGTGGAAGAAGATAAAAGACAAATGGGGAAAGAGATAAAAGTATATACAATATTAATAAAGACTTATTGTAAGAGAGGGAAAAGAGTTGGTGGAGAAAAAGAGAAGGAGGTTGAACAGGAGGGGTGTGGGTGGGGAGTAGGGAGTGATTCTCAATTATTACTCTTCTGACATTAAAAAAAAAAAGAACGTATTCCCCTGTTCCTGCTCACGTGCAAATGACGATATCATTACCTGATCTATTCATTTATTATTGATCTGTCGCCGCTGAGGTTCTATACTTTTTTTTATCTCTGCAATAAGCATAGATAACCTGAAACTGTTAACATTTTAGCTCGCTTGTGCGCCCACACATTCCACACACACACACACACACACACACACACACACACACACAACACACACACACACACACACACACACACACACACACACACACACACTTATGCTAATTGAGGAGAGAGGAATAGGGAAAGTAGTGATGATTTATGCCACTGGTAGGGTGGGGAAGGCGATGGATTATCGTCTAAAATTACGATTGAGGACAGACATTAAACAAAAGAACGAACGAACGAATACACACACACACACACACACACACACACACACACACACACACACACACACACACACACACACACACACACACACACACACACACACACACAACACATGGGACAAGTTTCTTCTCTATTATGAATGATGGATGAGGATGAGGTAACAGATAATGGTATGGATGGGAAGCGTGCCCGTTTAAGATTCGAGGTTAGGTGACAAACATATACTGTAAGCTTCCTTCAAGAGTATATCTTAGCGTCAACCAGGCACGAAAGATACACACACCTGCAGCATTCATCGGGAAAAAAGCAACACTGCCAAAGACGCATTCGTGTAAATGGATGACATTCGACTGTATGGTCCCAGTCGTTTCATCTGAGCCCCTCGCACACTCAGCTCTGGGTAGAAGCCAGCCACGGGCCGACAACAAATAATAACCACCTCTGCCGGGACTCGAACCCGCGTCCTCCCAGTCGTCAGTCCGCGACGCTAACCACTTCGCCACAGCTTCTGGAAAGTTGTGAATACTGACTACTGTTCCACAGTTTGTGAAGACCGTCTGTTTTTGTTTTTTTGTTTGGTTTTTGTTTTTTTGTTTGTTTGTTTTTTTTTTGTTTTGTTTGTTTTGTTTTTGTTTGGTTGGTTGGTATTTTTGTTTGTTGTTGTTTGGTTTTTGTTTGTTGCTGTTGCTGTTGTTGTTGTTGTTTTTTGTTGTTGTTGTTGTTGTTGGGTTTTTTTGTTTTGTTTTTTTGCTTGTTTGTTTGTTTGTTTTTTTTAAATAATGAACGAACGAAAGAATAAACCAAGAAACGAATTAACAAACGAACTAACTAACTGATTGACTAACTGACTGACTGACTGACTAACTGACTGACTAACTGACTGACTGACTAACTGACTAACTAACTGACTGACTGACTGACTGACTGACTAACTAACTAACTAACTAACTAACTAACTAACTGACTGACTGACTGACTGACTAACTAACTGACTGACTGACTGACTGACTGACTAACTGACTAACTAACTGACTAACTGACTAACTGACTAACTAACTGACTGACTGACTGACTGACTAACTGACTAACTAACTGACTGACTGACTGACTGACTAACTGACTGACTGACTGACTGACTGACTGACTGACTAACTAACTAACTGACTGACTAACTGACTAACTAACTAACTAACTGACTGACTGACTGACTGACTGACTGACTAACTGACTAACTAACTGACTGACTGAC
>NC_134884.1:9194809-9204809 GCF_041734735.1 Babylonia areolata
GAAAGACACAGACAGACAGACAGGCAGAGACAGAGAGACACACAGACAGACAGACAGAAAGACACAGACAGACAGACAGACAGACAGACAGACAGACAGGCAGAGACAGGGAGACACACATATAGACAGACAGGCAGGCAGACAGACAGAGACAGACAGGCAGAGACAGAGAGAGAGACACAGACAGACAGACAGACAAACAGACAGACAGGCAGGCAGAGACAGAGAGACACACACAGACAGACAGACAGACAGACAGACAAACAGACAGACAGGCAGAGACAGAGAGACACACGCAGACAGACAGACAGACAGGCAGGCAGACAGACAGAGACAGACAGGCAGAGACACAGAGAGAGACACAGACAGACAGACATAAAGACACAGACAGACAGACAGGCAGAGACAGAAAGAGAGACACAGACAGAGACAGATAGACACTTCAGACGCTTTTTATTGACATTGGCCTAACTACAGCCCTTATGTCAAGGGGGTCAATTCTAAGTTGCAGCGTCATTGTATTGAATGAAAGAAAACAAACAACAATAAATAAAGCAAATAATGTCAATAACTGAATTAAAAAAAAACAACAAATTACTTAATCGTACATTTATGTACGTGCCATGATACATTATGTGTATGATTGAAATTTGTTGCTCCAAGTAACACATGCAAGGGGAGTCTTCTTTTAATATGAGAGAGACAGACAGACAGACAGACAGACACTGAACAAGACGAACAAACCACGCTTGCCTTGGGAGAAAATACAAACCATGAAAGTGCAAGAAGCCCGCACGCGCCCGTCGCCGCCGCTGAGCAATCCGTGCAAGCAACCCCCGTGATGATGTATTCGTGCGCGTGCCAGATTGCCTCCCCCCTGTCATGTTGAAATGTAGGGTTATGGCCCTTGTTGCGATTGATTCCCCTTGGCGTTTATGAACCCCTTCCCCTTCACGCCCAACCCCCCACCCACCCCTCGCCCCCCGACGTCCTCCCCACCCCTTCCCCCCCAACCCCCATACAATTTGCCATGATTTAGAATTGCACATATGAAAAACGCCGGAAATGAACCATGTGCCCACAAAACGTGTGACTTGAGTTACGAGGACGAGACCGCCACTTAAAGCGTCAGGAAAAGCGCAGACAACCATCGAGAGAGAGAGAAGAGAGAGAGAGAGAGAGAGAGAGAGAGGGAGGGAGAGGGGGAGAGAAAGAGACAGAGGGGGTGGGTGGGGGAGCGGGAGGGTTACCTCTGAGATTATGCGTGATCTTGCAGCAATCTTCGTAGGCTTTAAATTGTCAATATGAATGAACAAACAAAACAGCAAACAAATAAACACATAAACAAATGAATAAATAGATAGATAAATGAATAAATACATAAACAGATAAATGAATAGAATAAACAAATAGATAAATAAGCAAATAAATAAATAATATAATAAATAAATGAATAGGGAACTTAATATCAGAGGAAACACAATAAAACAAACAAATAGATACATAAATAAACAGATAAATAAACAATATAGTACCGTTAACATAATTGTTCAGTGACGCCCGAAGTGCTTTTGTGATTTCGAAAACTGAGAAGCTAAAGAATCCCAATGTCATAATGAGAAAAGAAAACGAGAGAAAGAGAGAGGCAGAGGCAGAGACAGAGAGAGGGAGAGATTATGGTCTGCATACTTTTCTAGGTATCCTCCAATGAAAAGTCGACCAGAGAAGCAGAAATAGATTAAATGGATTAATATATATTAAATTATGAACAAAAAGATATATATATATATATTTGTGTGTGTGTGTGTGTGTGTGTGTGTGTGTGTGTCTGTGTGTTCATGTGTGTGCGCGTGTGTATATAAAGTGAAGCAAGCACAGAAGAAAAACACACAAAACATAATAGAAAGAAAGAAAGATAAGAAAAGAAAGAAACAAAAACAAAAAACAAAAAAACAGAAGCACACCCTATCAGTTGTCAGGTTTACGATGTTGTCATAGAAGGGCTCCCGAGGAGAAGGACTCTCAAGATGCCCCCAGGACCACCCACCCCCATAGCTCCTGGCAGCAGGGGCCATAAACCTCCTCCTGTCCAGATAAGGACGACAGCGAGAGATGATGAAGTTGTGCCTGTGCTACAAAGCCGTGTCGTTCCTACAGGCTGCCCTGGCCTTGGACCATTACTGGTGCACGTGCAAGGCACAAGACACACACACACACCGTCCATCACCCTCCTCCTCCTCCTCCTCCTACTACTACTACTACTACTACTACTACAATTACACCTCTTTCATTTGCTAAATCACGCTCTCGCTCCGCGCCTCAACATGCGCGCACACATACAGAGAGAGAGAGGGTGGGAGTGAGAGAGATAGACGGACATAGAGAGAGATACAGAGATAGAGACAAAGACAAAGACAGAAAGAGACAGAAACACAAAAGAGACAGAGACAGAGAGGCACATGCAGAGAGAGACAGAGAAACAGACAATGAGACAGACATACAGAGACAGAGAGAAGGAGACAGAAAGACAGAGAGACACCAACATCCTCATCAAATTATCTTCTTGGTGTTTTTGTATTTTTGTTTTCATTCTTTCATTCCAACTCCGACATCTTAAGAGGAAACTAAAATCACAAAGCAAAAACTTTCGAACAAGGGCTTGAAACATAAAGTGGATTATATTTTGGCATCTTCTTCCATCCCATTAAATTTTACGGAGTGAATAGAAACAATGTTGAATGCTCTTCAAACACTTTGCGACACTGGTTCACAGAAGCTGACAAGAAGAGCACAGAAAACATCGGGAAAAACAAAACAAAAAAAGAAAAAAAAAGAAACACAAACCCGAGGTCAGTTCAGGACATTCAGCGACGGAATTAGCATCCATCCGTCCTCCACGATTCTCTTTCCAGAACGCGCAATGACGTCAACAAATCCTGGTTGTTCTTTTTGTAGCAACAGAGGAAGTGGGGGTGGGGGGGGATACAAAGGATGGTGACAGCTTTGTCATTTGTGTGTGTGTGTGTGTGTGTGTGTGTGTGTGTGTGTGTGTGTGTGTGTGTGTGTGTGTGTGTTGTTGTTGTTGTTGTTGTTGTTGTTTTCCAATGCAGAGGCCGTCCAAGAAACTATATGGCGCCGTGACCTGGTGGCTGACATGAAGAGGACAGGCAACACCTGGGGACAGCTGGAGCGACTGGCACAGGACAGGGATGAGATGGAGAGTGCTTGTTGGCGGCCTGTGTCCCTGGCGGGGCAACAGACGCAGATGAGGAGAGGTGAGGGGGGGGGAGAGTCTAGGGCCTGCACTGCATAATGTGTCACTTGATGCTTTAGTTTCATGTTGTTCAGAGCTTCGCCGACCCGAGAGGCTTTCGTGGCGGTGGGGTCGGGCAGGAGGAGATATGTCAGAATTTAAAAAACAAAAACAAAAAAAAACACACGTATGAACTGTTTTTCAGTCCTAGAAAGTGCAATATATTCTGCCCAGTGCCATGGATATGATGAGCTAGGCAACGCTTTTCTACAAAGCATGCCTACAACAAGCGAAACAATCAATCAAAGAAAACAAACGAACAAACAAAAAACACTAATGGTAGAACTATAGAACTAAGTAGCAAGAACAAGGCCTGATCAGTCGTTGGGTTCGCTGTTTTGATATTTTCCTTTTACATATGTGGCTTAGAGTATGGTTATGTGTACCAGCACGCACCCTTTGACAGTTTTTTTTAAACTGAAAACTGTAACTGAAAACCACAACGACGTGCAGTGTTATTGGCACGTAGCGCTGGGAGGTACTCCTGCCAATTATTCACTAATCCAGTCAGAGTGTTCTGGCGTCGCACCAGTACAATCCCAGACATTTTTTTTTACAGGAAGTGTTGGTGGCCAGGAGTCAGAACATCCCTGGCGGAGAGGACCCACAATCTGCGTCCTTGTAATGCTGCTATCAGGAGTCCCTTTGGAGTTCTCAAATTCCACCGCCTCGGCACTGTTCTCAGTCAAACGATAGACACTAGAGATTCTGCTGCCGTGTAGGTCTTCGTGCACTAAATGTCAAAGACTGTTAAAACTCACTCTTTACTGGAAGATTATTCCCCTTACGTGCCCCAGAAACTGTTCAATAATAATAATAATAATAATAATAATAATAATAATAATAATAATAATAATAATAATAATAATAATAATGACATTTATATAGCGCTGAATCTTGTGCAGAGACAAATCAAAGCGCTTTCGTACCAGTCATTTACACGCATCCGTAACTCTAAAACTGGAGAAACTAAAGACAAGGAAGAGGCAGGGAAGGGAGGCTATTTTGGGAAGAGGTGGGTTTTAAGGCCAGACTTGAAAGAGCCGAGTGTGGAGTCCTGACGAAGCGAAAGAGGAAGCTCATTCCCATTGCAATGTCCAGAGACAGAGAAAGAACGGCGGCCAACAGTCAAGTGTTTGAATCTGGGTATGCGTAAACAAAGTTTTGTATGCGCTGAAGGGAATGAATGGATGAAGCAGGCAAACAAGACAATAGAGAGTTACAGTGGTCAAGACGAGAGAGAATGAGAGAAACGACAAGTCTAGATGTTGCGTCAATGGACAGACATTTCCGGATGGAACTGATGCGCCGCAATTGATAGTAGCAGGACTGACATGTCTGACTGATAAACTTGTTTGTTCAAACACAGCATTAAAAATCATGAGGATTAGACTTTTCGAACTTTATGTAAGTGTTTATAAATAAGTGATAAAACAAAAGCAAAAATGAAGAAATACACATGCTTTTCGAACTTCTATAACTGGTTGATAAGGCAAAGGTAATATGATAAACCATTTGCCTAATAAGACCAGGAACTGGACACTGATCGATGTTTTCAGCACCTTGCCTTGTTTCTCAAGAGTTTGAAAACTATTATCACCTAATTTGCATTGGAGTGAGTATCGAAATTACCAAAGTTGTTCTCAAGAGTTCGAAAACTATTATTACCTAATTTACTTTGGAGTGAGTGTCGAAGTTACCAAAATGTTGATAATGGCTTTGAAACTGATCATGAAAGGTACACCGTTTGACACTTGAATTTGCATCAAAAGAAAGAAAATGACAGTCGAATTTATTTCCCGGGAGAAATGTTTACTGGAACTGAATTCCATAACAAAAAGCCCAGAAGTTTGAATATTGAAACACAATGCAGTGTAACACGTTTTTCATGAGAAAAAAAAATTAAAAAAATAAAAGAAAAACACGCATGACAGAGAGCCTCTGCTTCCATGAACACGTTGTCGTAAAACACTGCACTGAGACAAATAAATAAATAATTTAATAAATAAAATTAAAAAAAAAAAAAAAGAAAGACAAGTTAACTCACTCAGTACGGCCAGTCCTCTCTTCTCCTCTACACAGACCCCTCGGATGTCCAGTGGGTGTCTGAATGACCCAACCTTTAGCTTTTGTCGCCAGAATTGTGGCATTCTTTGTCAACATTCACCTCTTCAGTATAAGAGCCTTCCGCTTGCAATATTTTGATGATGGTAATTGGGGTGAAACGCTGTTAACGTCGTCTCTTTCGCCGTTCGTATGGAGAGAGTTAACATGAGCACAACTCCTGGTAATCCTATACCTAATGCACACGCTGATCATTCCTCGGGTAGATATTTCTTGCTCCCCCGTTGAATCCTTTGGGTCCATGTAAAAGTGACTTCCGCTTTTAAGCCCCACCCGTTTACACCCTCCTTGACATATACACACTCCCCTCGCGGTCTTCTGCTCCATGTGCCCCCTTTCTTGTTCCTCAGAAGATCAATTTCCCCCTGTCCGGGTTAAACAAGAAAGCAAAAAAGAACACACACACACACACACACACACACACACACACACACACACACACACACACACACACACACACACACACATGGAAAACCGGATAATACCCATGGGAAGACCATTTTCGCTTGCAAGTTTTAACTTAACCAGAGGGAGTTTGGTGACGATAGAGTGATATCCATAGACAGACAGGCACACAGACAGAAAGTTAGGCTGATAGAGACAGGAACAGAGACAGAGAGACAGAGACAAGCAGACGGAGGAAGGGAAAGAAACTGGAAAGATGGAATTTGATAAGGCCTGAAGAGAGAGAGAGACAGACAGACAGAGAGGAGCGAGGGAGAGAGAGAATAACAATGGAATGAGAAGGGGGTGAGGGAGGATATGGGGGGGGGGGGTAGAACGAGAGAGAGTGGTCGTTGGGGGTGGGGGGATTGGGATGGGGGCAGATACAGAGCGAACAAGTCAGACACAGATAGAGACAAGTGATTTTAATGTTCATGTCCAAGAATCAACGTGCTCAACCACCACTTTCGTAGACGTAGACAAAGTCAGAAACTGGTTGCCCAAGTGATGAAATTATTTCCACTTTTACGTCAGAAGATTCGGTTATCCCGGAACATCAGATGCGCGAGTATTTCGTGCCATGTTCCATTCATCCTTTTGGCTTGTTCGAGTCTTTTGAACACTATTTTCAAACTTTTTGGTTTCATTTCAGGGGACACAGTTCATGCGGAAGTGCACGAACATTAATCTTTTTTTTTTAAACTCGAATGTCAGTAAGCCAATCTGAAGGAGTCGTTTTCCCAAAGCATTCGTGTTTAAGCAAGGGACGTCATATTGACAAGAAATTTGATGAGAATGAAGAAGAGTGGCAGTGGAGGAAATTCAAGTCTTTTTACAGCGGCGTCTGCAATCAGATTGCTGACAAAACACGGCGAAGACGTTGGGCGATTTTGTCACGCTTCCTTGAAAGCCTTGAAAGCCTGAAAGCCAGCGTTTATGAGAGGCCTCTTCATTGAACGCCTTGTGGGTTTTCTGTGGAGCGTTTCGGTTCACCAAGGATTTCTTTAGAGAGGTAAAAAATAAAAGTAATTACGGAGACCAAGACACGCACCAAGATTCACTTTTTTTCTGCTCGAGTCGTGAGAGCACAAAAGGAAGGTGGGATGAGCTAATCGGAGAGGCACGTCATTAAAGCGCTTCCTTGCTTCGACTTGAAGACTCGATTTGGGAGTGTGTGTTTTTTTCCAGCTAACTCAAAAAAGTTTGCATTCTCTTTCAAGGTTTGTAATCGACAGTTCAGTCAAGAGTTTATCATAGAAGATAGGATTGCTTTGGAAACCACAGAAGACGAAGGCAGAGAGAGAGAGAGAGAGAGAGAGAGAGAGAGAGAGAGAGAGAGAGAGAAGTGCAATGAAATGAGAAAGGTTGTTAGAGCAAGGAAGAAAGTATGAGGAAGAGAGAAAGAGAGGTACAGGGACAGAGATAGAGCGAACACGTGAGACACACGCAGACAGACAGACAGACAGACAAGCGATTCTATCGTACATGTCCATGAATTAACGTGTTCAGTCACCTTTTCATTGATACAGTCAGAAATTGGTTGCCCAACGGACAAGTAGTGAAAGCATTTCCACTTGTACTCCAGAAGATTTGGTTATCCCGGAACGTCAGAGGCTTGAGTATTTCGAGCCCTGTTCCATTCGTCCTTTTCGCTTGTTCGAGTCTTTTGAACACTATTTTCAAACTTTTTTGGTTTCATTTCAGGGGACACAGTTCATGCGGAAGTGCACGAACATTTTTTTTTTTTTTTTTTTTTTTTTTTAAACCTGGAATGAAAGTAAGCTAACCTGTAGGAGTCGTTTTCCCAAAGCATTCGTGTTTAAGCAAGGGACGTCATATTGACAAGAAATTTGATGAGAATGAAGAAGAGTGGCAGTGGAGGAAATTCAAGTCTTTTTACAGCGGCGTCTGCAATCAGATTGCTGGCAAAACACGGCGAAGACGTTGGGCGATTTTGCCACGCTTCCTTGAAAGCCTTGAAAGCCTGAAAGCCAGCGTTTATGAGAGGCCTCTTCATTGAACGCCTTGTGGGTTTTCTGTGGAGCGTTTCGGTTCACCAAGGATTTCTTTGGAGAGGTAAAAAATAAAAGTAATTACGAAGACCAAGACACGCACCAAGATTCACTTTTTTTTCTGCTCGAGTCGTGAGAGCACAAAAGGAAGGTGGGATGAGCTAATCGGAGAGGCACGTCATTAAAGTGCTTCCTTGCTTCGACTTGAAGACTCGATTTGGGAGTGTGTCTTTTTTCCAGTTAACTCAAAAAAGTTTGCATTCTCTTTCAAGGTTTGTAATTGACGTTCAGTCAAGAGTTTATCATAGAAGATAGGATTGCTTTGGAAACCACAGAAGACGAAGGCAGAGAGAGAGAGAGAGAGAGAGAGAGAGAGAGAGAGAGAGAGAGAGAGTGAGAGAGTGAGAGAGAGAGACACAGAGAGAGAAGTGCAATGAAATGAGAAAGGTTGTTAGAGCAAGGAAGAAAGTATGAGGAAGAGAAAAAGAGAGGTACAGGAACAGAGACAGAGCGAACACGTGAGACACACGCAGACAGACAGACAGACAGACAAGCGATTCTATCGTACATGTCCATGAATTAACGTGTTCAGTCACCTTTTCATGGATACAGTCATAAATTGGTTGCCCAACGGACAAGTAGTGAAAGCATTTCCACTTGTACTCCAGAAGATTTGGTTATCTCGGAACATCAGAGGCTTGAGTATTTCGAGCCCTGTTCAATTCGTCCTTTTGGCTTGTTCGAGTCTTTTTAACACTATTTTCAAACTTTTTGGTTTCATTTCAGGGGACACAGTTCATGCGGAAGTGCACGAACTTTTTTTTTTTTTTTTTTTTTTTTTTTTAGCTGGAATGAAAGTAAGCCAACCTGTTGGAGTCGTTTTCCCAAATATTCGTGTTTAAGCAAGGGACGTCATATTGACAAGAAATTTGATGAGAATGAAGAAGAGTGGCGGTGGAGGAAATTCAAGTCTTTTTACAGCGGCGTCTGCAATCAGATTGCTGGCAAAACACGGCGAAGACGTTGGGCGATTTTGTCACGCTTCCTTGAAAGCCTTGAAAGCCTGAAAGCCAGCGTTTATGAGAGGCCTCTTCATTGAACGCCTTGTGGGTTTTCTGTGGAGCGTTTCGGTTCACCAAGGATTTCTTTAGAGAGGTAAAAAAATAAAAGTAATTACGAAGACTAAGACACGCACCAAGATTCACTCTTTTCTGCTCGAGTCGTGAGAGCACGAAAGGAAGGTGGGATGAGCTAATCGGAGAGGCACGTCATTAAAGCGCTTCCTTGCTTCGACTTGAAGACTCGATTTGGGAGTGTGTGTGTTTTTTCCAGTTAACTCAAAAAAGTTTGCATTCTCTTTCAAGGTTTGTAATTGACGTTCAGTCAAGAGTTCACCAGAGAAGATAGAATTGTTTTGGAAACTACGAAAGATGAAAGGAGAGAGAGAGGGGGTGGGGGGTGCGGGGGGGGGGGGGGGGAGGGAGAGAGATTGACTTTATTCAGAAGGTCATCGGCCCATTTTAAAGAGACCGGTATGGATACGTTAGAAATAGTTAAAAAAGAAAATATCTGGATGCATATTAAAGAAACAACAACAGTATGTAACTCACAAACTGGTAGCGGTTTCATATAATAGGTTTCATATAACTAAAGAAATAAATTCCATATTATGTGGATGTATATTTACAAAAAAAATATAAATAAAATAAATAAATAAATAAAACACTGTGTATAACTCAAACTGGTAACGGATGCACGTGTTTTGTTTGTTTGTTTGTTTTATTCTGTTTTTAGTTTTATATGAATAAAGAGATAAATTCCATACCTTCTCTTTGCTGGGGGATGGAAAAAAAACGCTTAATCGAACTAGATATTGACGACTCTGGTACTTTCTTAGCTTTTATCCTTCTCTGAGATCACTACATTTAAGACGCAAAAAATATAAAAATGACACAGAGTCAGAGACAGAGAGACAGAGGCAGAAAGACAGACAGACAAAGAAAGAAAGAGAGAGAGATACGGAGACAGAGAGAAAGGAACACAGTGTCCATCATCTATTTCCTTATTCATTTATCTATTTATCATATGTTTATGCATTTATGTATTT
>NC_134884.1:9219809-9222309 GCF_041734735.1 Babylonia areolata
ACATTCAGTCATGGAAAAAAAATCGCTCGAAGACAGTATTAAATGTCTGTTCTATAAGAGCATCAAACCCAACTTTTGTCAAGAAAAATCTATCCCACAATAACCATATACTTACCAATATCCTTCGATAAAGTTTCGTTGCAGTAACCATAAACTGCTGATCGAAATAGGAAGAAGGGAAGGCGAAAACAGAGAAAACAGAATTTGCAAGGAATGTAACACACACACACACACACACACACACATACACACACACACACACACACACACACACACACACACACACACCGACGCGCTTTAAGACTGAATTTGCTCTCTGTTTACAGTCTAGTATAGCATATCTATTGATCTGCCGATTGTCTATCTGTTGAAATGAACATTTCTTTAACCCAATATATCATTCTATCAGAGAACGAGAAACACGAAATGCGTCCGCCTAGGAAGCGAAAGAATCTGAGCGCACTGGTTCGAATCACGGCACAGTCGCCAAAATTTTTTCCCCCTCCATTTGACCTTGAGTGGTGGTCTGGATCCTAGTCATTCGGATGAGACGATAAACCGAGGTCCCGTGTGCAGCATGCACTTAGTGCACGTAAAAGAACCCACGGCAACAAAGGGTTGTCCCTGGCAAATACTGTAGAAAATCCACTTCTTCTTCTTCTTCTTCTTCTTCTTAGCAACCTTCTTCTTCTCTTTTTCCAAAGCATTCTTCTTCTTCTTCTTCTTCTTCTTCTTCTTCTTCTTCTTCTTCTTCTTCTTCTTCTTCTCCAAAGCATTCTTCTTCTTCTTCTTCTTCTTCTTCTTCTTCTTCTTCTTCTTCTTCTTCTTCTTCTTCTTCTTCTTCTTCTTCTTCTTCTTCTTCTTCTTCTTCTTCTTCTTCTTCTTCTTCTTCTTCTTCTTCTATCTCGTCGTCGTCGTCGTCTCGTCTTCTTCTTCTATTTAGTTCTTCTTTTTCTTTTCTTTTTTTAATTCTCTTTAGGTTTTGAGGGTGCACGTGTGACAGTGAATTACTGCCCTATTCATGTAGTGAGCGAGGAGAAGAAACCCTCGTTGAAGAGATAAAAAAAAACCAAAAAGAAACCGGGTATACAATCTCAAATCTCATTTTTCGTGTTCTTCCCTCACGCGCATCTATCAAGGGTTTATTGTTCTTGTTCTGTTTCTTTGTATAGTTTCTTTCTTTCTTTCTTTCTTTCTTGCCCTGTGTGTGTGTGTGTGTGTGTGTGTGTGTGTGTGTGTGTGTGTGTGTGTGTGTGTGTGTGTGTGTGTGTGTGTGTGTGTGTGTGTGTCTGTGTGTGTGTGTCTGTGTGTGCGTGCGAGCGCGCGCGCGCGCGCGCGTGTGTGTGTGTGTGTGTGTGTCTGTCTGTCTCCCTTCCCACCTCTCTCTCTCTCACACACACACACACACACACACACACACACACACACACACCTCTGTAGTTGCTTAAGCGTAAAAATCGTCCTGTGCTTCTTTTTTTTTGCATTTCCAGGATAGGAACGTGTGCATGGCGTGTATAAGGAAAAAAAAACAAACTATAAATAAACTGAATGAATTATCAAAGAAAATAAAACAGAAATTCGGAGGACGACATAAATTCTTCAAAGACAGCAAATGGGGCCGTTAGAATTCTGATTGAGCGAGAACGCCAACTGTGTGTGTGTGTGCCTGATATAGGTGAAGTCAGGTCCTTTATAGACTCCTCATATATCTGGGCACTGGCAGGTAACTGTCGTACCCCATGGCAAATTATCCTGAGAAACCATTCATAGGTTAGTGATATTCTTAACCACAGCGGAGCCCGTGGTGGCTAAAAGCAAAGAACAGGAAGCTAAAACACACACACACACACACACACACACACACACACACACACACACACACACACACACACACACACACACACAGAGAGAGAGAGAGAGAGAGAGAGAGAGACTAAAGCATACTGTTCAGAAAACAAACTGATAGAATACTAATCCATTTTTGAGAAGGTGGCAGAATGGTTAAGACACTCAGCTGTCAATACAGATAGTTCGTGAGGGTGTGGGTTCGAATCCCGCTCTCGCCCTTTCTCCCACGTTTGACTGGTATATTCAAACAGAGCGTCTAGTCATGAAGATGAGACGATAAACCGAGGTCACGTGTGCAGCACGTACGTGGCGCACTGAAAAAGAACCCATGGCAACGAGAGTGTTGTCCTCTGGCAAAATTATGTAAAATGAATCCTATCCTGATAGGTACATAGATATATAAGCATACACTCAAGGCCTGACTAAGCGCGTTGAGTTCTGCTGCTGTCAAGCATCTGCCTAGCAGATGTGGTGAAGTGCATATGGATTCGTCCGAGCGCAAGTGACGCCTCCTTGAGAAACTAAAACTGAAACTAATCCATTTTTTAACATCATGCTTGAGGATCCGAAAAGGATGGAGTTGAAATCACAAATTTGTATTAAGAAGGACCACCAATCATTCAGATCAGTTGTCAGGCAAACAAAAACCAGC
>NC_134884.1:9234809-9244809 GCF_041734735.1 Babylonia areolata
TTTCTTTCTTTCTTTCTTTCTGTGTGTGTGTGTGTGTGTGTGTGTGTGTGTGTGTGTGTGTGTGTGTGTGTGTGTGTGTGTGTGTGTGTGTGTGTGTGTGTGTGTGTGTGTGTGTGTGTGTGTGTGTGCGTGTGTGTGGTGTGTATATGTATGTTTGTGTGTGTGTGTGTGGGGGGTGGGGGTGGGTGGGGGATGGGTGTGTGTGTTTCCCACTGTCTCTTCTCTTATCTCTCTCTCTCTCTCTCTCTCTCTCTCTCTCTCTCTCTCTCTCTCTCTTTCTTTCTTTCTTTTTTAGCTTGCCTTTTTTTTTCTTTTGTCCCTACCTTTCTTTCATTATTTCTGTCTTTTCTATTCTTTCTTTCTTTTGTGTTACTCGTGATTTGGGATGCGTGCCATGGCAGTGAGTTCGATCTGAAGCTGTATATGTTTCCTTTTTTTCTTCTTCTTCTTCTTCTTCTTCTTCTTTTCTTCTTCTTCTTCTTCTTCTTCTTCTTCTTCTTCTTCTTCTTCTTCTTCTTCTTCTTCTTCTTCTTCTTCTTCTTCTTCTTCTTTCTTGTTCGGCTGTCTTCCCTTTTCTTGTATTTTATTTCTTTCCTCCTGCTCTCTCTCTCTCTCTCTCTCTCTCTCTCTCTCTCTCTCTCTCTCTCTCTCTCTCTCTCTCTCTCTCTCTCTCTCTCTCTCTCCTTTTCTGTCACATTCTTCTTCCTTTACTTTTTTTTTCTTTCTTTCTTTGTTTTTTTCTTCTCCCACAACTGTTCTTCTCCTTTCTCTACTTATGTTTCTTTCCTTCTCTCTTTATCTATTTCGTTCCAGTTTTATCCTCTTTCTCTGTCTGTCTGTCTGTGTCTGTGTCTCTGTCTCTCTCCCTGTCCTTTTATATCAGAGCGTGCAGTGGTTGTTCAAACCAGGATGATTTTCTCCAAATCAGTTATGTTTTTTGTTTGTTTGTTGTTGTTGTTGTTGTTGTTTTTTTGGGGGGGTTGTTTTTTTCCTTCATGTCAGTCGTAATGTGTGTCTTTCTGCCGCTATGTCTATCTATATTCACGATCACCAATCTGGCTAGCTACATTTCTATGTAAATGTGTATGTATGTATCTGTCTGTCTATGTTTCTTTCTATGTATCTGTTTGTCTGCTTGTCTTCTAAGTCTCTATGTGTATCTTTCTTTGTCTTTTATGCTTATATGATTACACACACACACACACACACACACACACACACACACACACACACACACACACACACACACACACACACACACACACACACACACACACATATATATATATATATATATATATATATATATATATATATATATATATATATATATATATATATATACATTGCTTAAGGCTTGGTCTCCGACCGAGGATGGCGCTATATAAGTATCCATATCAATCACTCAGTCAATATATATATATATATATATATATATATATATATATATATATATATGTTTGTATTTATGTATATATGTATGCATCTATCTATCTATATATATATATTTATATGTCTATCTATTTGTTCATCTGTCTAGCTAGCTAGATACCTAGTGGAGTGATGGCCTAGAGGTAACGCGTTCGCCTGGGAAGCGAGAGAATCTGAACGCACTGGTTCGAATCACGGCTCAGCCGCCGATACTTTCTCCCTCTCCACTAGATCTTGAGTGGTGGTCTGGACGCTAGTCATTCGGATGAGACGATAAACCGAGATCCCGTGTGCAGCATGCACTTAGCGTATGTAAAAGAACCCACGGCAACAAAAGGGTTGTTTCTGGCAAAATTCTGTAGAAAAAAATCCACTTCGATAGGGAAAACAAATAAAACTGCACGCAGGAAAAAACACAAAAAATGGGTTGCGCTGCAGTGCAGCGACGCGCTCTCCCTGGGGAGAGCAGCCCGAATTTCACACAGAGAAATCCGTTGTGATAAAAAGAAATGCAAATACAAATGTATTCATGTGTCTATTTATTTATCTGTCTATCTATATTTATATGTCTGTCTATCTGTACATCTGCCTAGATAACTAGCTACCTATTTGTCTGTCTGTCCGTCTCTCTGTTTAAATATCTATCTAGCAAGTTAGCTGTCTGTCTGGCTGGGTGGCTGTCTGTCCGTCTGTCTTTCTTTCTGAGTACCATTTTTTTCTTTTTCTTTCCTTTCTTTCTCTTATTTCATTCTTCATCCATAACCTTTCCATTCGCTTCTCCTGTATTTTTATTTTATTTTTTCATTTATCGATTTTATTTTTTAATTTATTTATTTTTATTTTATTTTTATTTTTTTTGTTCTTTGTTTATTCTTACTTCCCTTCTTTCTTATTTCTTCTTTTTTTTTCCCTTCGTTTTTCTTTCTTTCTTTCTTCCTTTCTTCTCCCTCTGTCTCTCCCTCTGTCTCTCTCTCTTTCTTTCTTTCTTTCTTTCTTTCCTTTTCTTCTCTTCTCTGTTTCAATTTTCTGCCCCTCCTTGTTGACGCTAGGCGCAAAGCCACAGGAGACAGACCCATCCTTGTCAATACTTCCTTTGTCTGTGCGTCTGCCGTGTGTATAGTCTTCGCGATTCCTCGCCCGCCTTCTCGCATGGATAACTGGCTTTGTTGGGCCGTTTCTATTGTCAACTGTTTCATCAGGTACTGCGTTGACGCTATCGAACGTTGCTGGGCTGTAAAACTTAGCAATTAATGAAGGAATGAAGACAAATATATAAATGAATAAATAAACGAAACAGGGGGAAAAGGGATGTTGTCATTGTCTTTATAGTTTGAGCGTGTGTGTGTGTGCGTGCGTGCGTGCGTGCGTGCGTGCGTGTGTGTGTGCGTGTGTGGTTGGTGTATGAGTATGTGTGTGTGCGCGTGTTTGTGTGTGTGTGTGTGTGTGTGTGTGTGTGTGTGTGTGTGTGTGTGTTAAAATAAGCTGTGGAATAATTCATGGGAAGTATCAATTGAAGCCCTGTACAGCGATAGCTGGCATCTGGGAGTTTCAACTCAGAATAAACAAGAACAGCCAGAAGAAGAGCAACGATGATTATAATAGTTTCAGTTCCAGTTTCTCAAGAAGGTGTCACTACGTTCGGACAAATCCATATACGCTGCGCTACATCTTCTGGGCAAATACTTGATGGAAGCATAACCCATCATGCTGGTCAGTTTTTGGGTACAGTGCATGCAAATCTATCTATCAGAGTGGATTTCTTCTACAGAACTTGTTTCGGTTTCAGTAGCTCAAGGAGGCGTCACTGCGTTCGGACAAATCCATATACGCTACACCACCCACATCTGCCAAGCAGATGCCTGACCAGCAGCGTAACCCAACGCGCTTAGTCAGGCCCTGAGAAAAAAAAATGAAATAAAATAATAGTAATAGTAATTGATAAATACATAAAAAAAAGAACTACTACTACTAATAATAATACGTATAAGGCGCAAAAACTTGATGAAGTCAACTATAGGCATACAAAAATACAATAATTAAATAAATAGATAAATAAATAAGTAGATAAATATATAATAAAAATAAATAAATAAAATAATAATAATAATAATAATAATAATAATAATAATAATAATAATAATAATAATAATAATAATAATAATAATAATAATAATAATAATAATAATAATAATAATAACAGAACTTGGCCAGAGGACAACACTATGGCTGCCTTTTTTTTTTCTTTTTTTTCAGTGCACTAATTGCACACAGGACCTCGGTTTATCGTCTCATCCGACTGACCAGACGCTCAGTTTGATTTTCTAATCAAAATTGGGAGAAAGGGCGAGAGCTTGGAATCAAACCAAGAGTCTCATGGACACTATCTTGGCAATTAAGCGTCTTAACCTTTATATTATCTTCCTTTTTTTTTATTATTAACATGAAAAGGCTACACAATCATATAGTCTTGTCTGACCTCCTGTTTAGAAACTGGTTAACAAAACATGATGGTGCCGGAAAATACTACCATGAAGAACGATAGGAAATTGTAGGGGTATGTGCGTCAGAGTTGATGTTTTCAGGCAAACAAGACAACCTTTCTATTGACATTTCAAGTTAAGCTGGCGAACAACAGCAAATAAAAATGCGATTCAGTCTGAGAAACCAGAGTTATTCCTTATTTACTGCTTTCGTCTTTTATTTATTTATTTATTTGTTTATTTGTTTATCTATCTATCTATCTATCTATCTATCTATCTATCTATCTATCTATCTATCTATCTATCTAATCTGTCTATCTATTTAGTTATTTGTTTATTTATTCATTTATTTATTTATCTCTTTATTCATTCATTTCTTTCTTTCTTTATCCAATTATTTTCTATCTAATTATTTATTTATTCATTTATTTATACTCACTGTATCGTTTGTTTAGTTTTTTTTTGTTTTTTTTTATTTACTTTTTTTTTACAGTTATTCCTTTTTCCTAATCTGACCACACACACACACACACACACACACACACACACACGCAGATAAATACATATGATATATAGAATGCCTCCGGCTTCAAGTCCCACATGTACCGGTAGTGTTCCTCCCTCTCCCACTAAACCTGGATTGGTGGTCTGGGTGCCAGTCTTTCTGATGAGACGATACATCGAGCTCTCGTGTGCAATTCCACTCAGCGCACGTAAAAGAACCCGCGACAACAAAGGGTTGTCCCTGGCAAAAATGACATAGAAATATATCCGCTTTGATTTGTAAAACAATTACACTTATTAAAAAAGAAAAAAAAAAATAAATAATAATAATAATATAAAAAAGTGTGGTGCAAGAGCAGCCAGAATTTCACACAAAGAAAGATGTCGTGACGAAATTGAATATAACACAACACAACGCAACACAACACAACCTATCCAAACCAAACGCAACATGACACAATAGAATAGAATAGAATGCAATACAATAATACAATACAATACAATACAATAGCACAATCAAGTGGCATGCAGTGTAGTACAGTATAATGCCGCACACAGGGCATGACAGTGCTGTAGAGTGAAACGCCAATAACTGCACTGTGGTTGAACAAGAGTGAGGAGGGCTACAACGGCGGAAGGAGAGACAGATGTTTGTATTTGTATTTGCAGTTCTTTTTATCACAACAGATTTGTCTGTGTGAAATTCGGGCTACTCTCCCCATAGAGAGCGCGTCGCTACACTACAGCGCCACCCATGGTTTTGTATTTTTTCCTTCGTGCAGTTTTATTTGTTTTTCCTATCCAAGTGGATTTTTCTACAGAATTTTGCCAGGAACAACCTTTTTGTTGCCGTTGATTCTTTTACGAGCGCTAAGTGCATGGTGCACACGGGACCTCGGTTTATCGTCTCATCCGAATGACTAGCGTCCTAGGCCACCACTCAAGGTCTAGTGGAGGGGGAGAAAATATCGACGGCTGAGCCGTGATTCGAACCAGCGCGCTCAGATTCTCTCACTCCCCCGGAGGACGCCTTACTAGGCCATCACTCCACTTACGATGAACGCACTGCCAGAGAGGTCATTAGGCTGAGGGACCTTAAAACTTTTTTGTGTGACCATGCTTTTCAAACACGCCCAATTCGAATGGAACAGGTGTAGGCATTAAAAGTTGACAAGCCTGTCGACTTTTGGTGAATGGATGAATATTGCTGTTTAAAGAGGAGGAACAGAGTCTCAAACTTTGCACAGGCTGCAGTTACACAAATGTCACAAGACAAAAGGGGTCAGGAAACTTGAATACAGACTCACTTATCCAATCGGGACCAACTGGGATTTTATTCTTTAGATTCGGAATGTGTGCTCCGACACCAAGGAAAAGGAACAAAGATGTCATTTGTCCATGTCTGCTCATGTAAAGTGTAGAAAACAAAGAAGAAAGGATTCTGCTGTAATGCTGTGTTGGGTTTTGTAAACTCACCCACGTCATATAACGAAAAGGCATAGTATTGAAATACGCGTATTGATAGTACAGCTAAGAGCCGTGATTTGGGTTCTTTGTGTCTAGAGTTCCTTTTTTCTTTGTTGAACTTTCTGACTTGTCGTTTTCTCTTCCGTGGTGGTTTTTGCGCTTTCATAGAATCTAGCTGACGTTCAGATTGGTCGTTTGCTTGTTTCATTTCGAAGTTGGTGGCGTACTTTCATGGCTTCTTGGTTAGTGTCAACCAAACAATCATCTACCTGAAGATCTAGTCATCATCCCCATCCACATGTAATATGCGGCTTCTGTTCAAACGTGTGTGTGTGTGTGTGTGTGTGTGTGTGTGTGTGTGTGTGTGTGTGTGTGTGTGTGTGTGTGTGTGTGTGTGTGTGTGTGTGTGTGCGTGCATATGTGTGTGTGTGTGTGTGTGTGTGTGTGTGTGTGTGTGTGTGTGCAGTACGTGGATGTGTGAGTATGTTCACGTTTTTATATTGATATGCACTTGTATGTATCCTAATTTCTACTGTATCTGTGTTTGTGTAGGATTCCTTGTGACCCCGGTACACTTGGTAATAAAGACATATTCTATTTTATTGTATTCTATTCTATTCTAAATACCGAGTTAAAACGTCAGTAATTGCATGAATAGCACTCCGCGCATTGCACATATTCGTCACTTCCTGTCTGCTGACGCAGCCAAAACTCGCATTTGTGCTTTTGTCTGTTCGAAATTGGATTACTGTTGATTTTCTGCATGTCGGTTCTCTAACAATACATTATTGATAAACTTTAGAAAGGTCTAAACTCACCTGCCCACATAGTTTTACAAAGTTCAAAGACTGACCTTATCCGGCCTCTTCTGAAACATCTCCACTGCTTGCCCACACAGTTTGGGATTGAATATAAACTCAACAAACATTGCTTCAGCACTCTCCGTGGTTTTCCCTCTTTCTGATCTCCTCGCTGTTTATATTCCAGAAGAAAGAAAAAAAAAACAACTACGTTCATCACCAGCAATATTCTCCAAAGTCCCTGTGTCATGACAAACTCCTTCGGTCATTCTTCCTTCTCATTTACCCCCCCCCCCCCCCCCCCCCCCCCCGTCCGCCCCCACCCCTCCCTCCCTCCCAACCAGTGGAAACTTCTTGTCATAGATTAAGAAACTCACGGTATATTCCCAGCTTCAAAACCAGCTTCAGCACTCTTCTGTTCAAAACTGCACAAATAGAATCTTCTTTGTCATTCACCGCCCCCAACCAGTGCAACTTCTTGTCATGTAGATTCAGAAACGTCCAGTTTATCGCCCAGCTTGAAAACCAACTTTAAAACTCAAAACTGCAAAACAATGCCTTCACATTTACAGCCCTTGAAAAGTGGGTCTCCTTGCCATCAAGACACTCCCAGTGGATATTCCAGATTCAAACCACCCTCAAGATTCTTCTTTTTCAAACCTTGTTGGCCTTTGGGTAATTGTTATGTATGTGTGTATGCATGTATGTAGGCACAGTTGTGTTCATATTATTGTTGTCATTAGTAGTAGTGGTTGTAGTAGTATCATTATAATTATTATGATGATGATGATGATGATGATGATGATGATGATTATCATTATTATGATCATTATCACATTGATTATTTTTATCACTTTTGATAAAGTTTTGTAAGTTATGAATATGTACCAAAAGTTGGTCAAAGTAACAGAAGATTTTGTCAAAGAGTTTAAAAGAACTACCTAGTTGTGCATCCTGCAGGTAGTGTATTGTTCATGTGGCCAAGTCACGCCATCCATACGTTCCTTCTCTAAGAGAGACTGAGGGTTTAGGAGGCGTGGGGTTGGGGATTAGAACGTAAAACAGATTTTACGACACGTCAGTGACTACATCGAGGTGAACCGTGGAATTTTTTTTCATGAAGGCAGCATTGGGTTTGTGTGTGGAGAAAAAATAGATGCTGGTATAATCCACGGCGTAAAGACAAGACAAGACGAGACAATACAATATAAGACAATATTAGACAAGACAAGACAAGACAAGTCAAGACGAGACCAGACGAGACAAAACAAGGCAATACAAGACAAGACAAAACATACAAGACAAGGCAAGAGAAGACAAAGCAAGGCAAGACAATACAAGACGAGACAAGACAACGCGATACAAGACAAGACGAGACGAGACGAGACAAGACAACGCGATAAAAGACAAGACGAGACGAGACGAGACAAGACAACGCGATACAAGACAAGACGAGACGAGACAA
Organism: Babylonia areolata; assembly: GCF_041734735.1. Lineage (NCBI taxonomy): Eukaryota > Metazoa > Mollusca > Gastropoda > Neogastropoda > Buccinidae > Babylonia > Babylonia areolata. The sequence continues at coordinate 9,242,957 of NC_134884.1, forward strand.
GACGAGACGAGACGAGACAAAACAAAACAAGACAAGACAAGACGAGACGAGACAAGATAAAACAAGACAAGGCAAGACAATACAAGACGAGACGAGACGAGACAAAACAAAACAAAACAAGACAAGACAAGACGAGACGAGACGAGACAATACAAAATAAGACAAGACAAGACGAGACGAGACAGACGAGACGAGACAGGACATGACGAGACGAGACGAAACAGGACATAACGAAACGAAACGAGACGAGATGAGACGAGACAAGACAAGACAACACAACACGATACAATACAAGACAAGACAATACGAGACAAAACGAGACGAGACAGGACAAGACAAGACGAGACGAGACAAGACAAAACAAGAAACTGCTCAATTCAGGAAATCCCATGCGGGTACATGAATACGTTGCATATTTCATATAACTGATACATAATATGGACTGTATTTGGCATGCTGCCTTCAACTATTGAATAACAACTCCCATACCAGTTACCGAATGGCGGTTGAGAGATACATTTGAAGGGGAAAATACATATGCAATAATCAAATGCAGCACTCTCAGACTGACCCAACAGAGAATATGACACAACCACACCATGGGAATTGATAGGAAAACAATGATAGACGGTGAAGTTTTCAAGCAAACTTCAAACTGGCAGTGTGTCAATTCATAGACTCGCGTTCCGAGTAAGAAGACAATTATTACATGATCTAACACCCAGCCTCTCTCTCTCTCTCTCTCTCTCTCTCTCTCTCTCTCTCTCTCTCTCTCTCTCTCTCTCTCTCTCTCTGTGATTGTGTGTGTGTGTGTGTGTGTGTGTGTGTGTGTGTGTGTGTGTGTGTGTGTGTGTGTGTGTGTGTGTGTGTGTGTGTGTGTGTGTGTATGTGTGTTTGTTTGTTGGTTAGTAAGTTGTTTTTTGTGGGTTTTTTTTTTTTTTGTGTGTGTGTGTGTGTGTGTGTGTGTGTGTGTGTGTCTCACTCAGCTTCTTTCTTTCTGTGTGTGTGTGTGTGTGTGTGTGTGTGTGTGTGTGTGTGTGAGTGTGTGTGTGTGTGTGTGTGTACCCCACTCTCCCTTATTAATTAGTTTCTTTAATTTCATAAGCAATGACTGTAAACAAAAATAACACACACACACACACACACACACACACACACACACACACACACACACACACACACACATACACACACACACACACACACACACACACACACACACACACACACACACACACACACACACACAAACCAAAACAAGAACGATTGCCACAAGCTGAAGAGCCGAAAACAAGACTACACGCATGGACACACACACACACACACACACACACACACACACACACACACACACACACACACACGTGCTCGCCTTCAGTTAAACTGAGCTTCCAAAACGAAGAACGGAAACAAAACAAACAAATAAACAAAGAATGGCCTCAGCCTCTGTGACAACATTAGACTTTTAGCCACCCCATCCATTTCCATGCCCATCTTATCTATAGCTGGCCAACACACACACACACACACACACACACACACACACGAATCAAGAATCAAGAATATTTAATCCTTTCACCCCTTTTAGGGCATGGAGGATTTTATATAACAGCAATAGTATTTTACATCAAAATTAAACGTAAACAATTAAAATATCATAACTATCAGAAACAGAATACAAACTATATGAAAAACAACATAAGTGATGATAGTATATTTCTGATATCAAACCGAAGCATAGATCAGACTACGTTGCTCATCTTTGCAACATTACTGAAGTTTAACCACATTGTCTTGGCTGCATGAAATAAATTACACAGAAAGCCTCTTCCAACAAGAAAAATTAAACAGTT
>NC_134884.1:9249809-9252309 GCF_041734735.1 Babylonia areolata
AGGGGGAGAGAGAGGGGAGAGAGAGGGAGAGAGAGAGGGGAGAGAGAGAGGGGGGAGCAAGAAAAAGAGAGAGGGAGAGAAAGAGAGATAGAGGAGAGAGAAAGGGGGGAAGAGAGAGAGGGGGGAGAGAGAGGGGGACAGAGAAAGAGAGAGAGAGGGGGGGGAGAGAGAGGAGGTGAAGAGAGAGGGAGAGGGGGGAGAAACAAGAGAGAAAGAAAGAGAGAGAGAGAGGGAGAGAGAGAGGGGGAGAGAGACAGAGAGAGAGAGGGTGGGAGAGAGGAGGGGGAGAGACAGAGAGGGGGGGAGGGAAATGGGAGAGTAAGGAGAAGGAAGAAATAAATAAAGGATAAACACAGACAGACAGATGTACTACTTTGTCAGTCCTGACCAACGTGTGATAAGGAACTCTAGGGAGAGCTGGACAGTGCAGGGTCTTCAGAGAAGAAGCCACCCCCTCAGTCAAGTGTTTCTGCCCTTAACTCCTTACACTCTAAGGGGGCCGTGCTGCACCCAGGTCATGACTCCTGGATGCCCTTGTAAGCCTATTTCCTTTCTTCGTAGCTTTGCAGTATATCTCACAACACAGAGAGAGGGAGAGACAGAGAGACACAGAGAGACAGACGCAGAGACATAGGCATATAGGCTGATAGAGACAGATACAGAGAGAGACAGACAGACAGACAGACACACAGGCAGATAGAGACAGAGACACAGAGACAGACACAGAGAGACAGAACATAGGCATACAGACAGAGAGAGAGAGAGACAGATACAGAGAGAGAGACACACACACACAGACACAGACAGACCGACACTCAGGCAGATAGAGACAGGGACAGAGAGACAGACACATAGAGACAGACACAGAAAGACAGAGACATAGGCATACAGACAGAGAGAGAGACAGATACAGAGAGAGAGACACACACACACAGACACAGACAGACCGACACTCAGGCAGATAGAAACAGAGACAGAGAGACACACAGAGACAGACACAGAGAGACAGAGATATAGGCATAGAGACAGAGAGAGACATATACAGAGAGAGACAGACAGACAGACAGAGACAGATCGATACACAGGCAGATAAAGACAGCAACATATATGGCCGGGTTGGAAAGAAAATAGTGAAAAGAGAGGTTGAGACGGCAAAAGAACAGTAAGATCGGAGGACTTCTCGTTTCTAAGAAATGTTTATATATGTATATATATATATATATATATATATATATATATATATATATATATATATATATATATATATATATATATATATATATATATATATATATATATATATATGTATGTATGTATGTATGTATGTATGTATGTATGTATGTATGTATATTATCATTATTTAGTTGTTTGGTTTTTGTTGCTTTGTGGTCGTTGTTGCTGTTGTTGTCGTCATCGTTATCTTTTCTTCTTCTTTTTTCTTTTTTTTTTTTTTTTGCTACACATTTCTAGAAATGTAGAAATTTGGGCTGCTCCCCAGGAGAAGTGCATCGCCAACCCAGCCCCATTTTTATACCGTTTATTTCAATTCCGTTGTTTCTTTCGTTAAAGCTGACTTCTGCCTCATGATTAATCCCAGAAGAACTCTGTGTGTGTGTGTGTGTGTGTGTGTGTGTGTGTGTGTGTGTGTGTGTGTGTGTGTGTGTGTGTGTGTGTGTGTGTGTGTGTGTTCGTATTCGTATTCGTATTTGCATTTCTCTTTTTATCACAACAGATTTCTCTGTGTGAAATTCGGGCTGCTCTCCCCAGGAAGAGCGCGTCGCTATACTACAGTGCCACCTTCTTTTTTTTCTTCTTCTTTTTTTTCCTGCGTGCAGTTTTATTTGTTTTTCCTATCGAAGTGGATTTTGCTTCAGAATTTTGCCTGGAACAATCCTTTTGTTGCCGTGGGTTCTTTTACGTGCACTAAGTCCATGCTGCACACGGAACCTCGGTTTATCGTCTCATCCGAACGACTAGCGCCCAGACCACCACTCAAGGTGTAGTGGAGGGGGGGAAAATATCGAGTGTGTGTGTGTGTGTGTGTGTGTGTGTGTGCGTGTGTGTGCGTGCGTGTGTGTGTGTGTGCGTGCGTGTGTGTGTGTGTGTGTGTTTGTGTGTGTGTGTGTGTGTGTGTGTGTGTGTGTGTGTGTGTTTCTGTGTTTCTGTGTTTCTGTGTGTCTGGCGTCTGTACCTCTCTCTCTCTCTCTCTCTCTCTCTCTCTCTCTCTCTCTCTCTCTCTCTCTCTCTGTATGTGTGTGTGTGTGTGTGTGTGTGTGTGTGTGCGTACGCGCGCGCGTGCACGTGCTTGTGTGTGTGTGTGTGTGTGTTTGCATAATGCGTGTGCTGGATCCAATCCAACGCGTGCTGCCCAGAGGACCGTGACTTATTGTCCCATCAGAACAGACCACCACCGATCAGGATTTGGACATCGACACACCGACTGCTGTGCAATGCACTCCAATTTCTCGTTCCACGCAGACTTTTTATTTTCATTTCCTTT
>NC_134884.1:9257309-9259809 GCF_041734735.1 Babylonia areolata
AGTTGACACCAAATTTGGCATAAAAATAGGAAAAATCCAGTTCTTTCCAGTCATCTTGTTTAAAACAATATTGCGCTTCCGGGATTGGCACAAAAAAATAAAGAATGAAGCCTAATTATATGCAAACTGCATTTACTGTTATATTTATGTTTTTTGTATTCTCTAAACTTGGCACTTTGATCTGATATTCTGACCCAACAGCTAGAGCAGTCATTATTATCATTTTTTGTTCAAACAGGAAGTTCTTTTGCTAAGCATGGAATTTTTATTTATTTTGCAAACGTTTTGGTGCAGATAGTAAAAAGGGGAAATTACTCTGTAATGCTAGTGGAGTTAATTTGCTTTAAACTGATCTTTCTCATCTTAAACATTACATTTTGAAACAAGAGAGGCAAGGCCTTCAAGACTCACTTGTGATTCACTTCTTTTTTTTTAATCCAAGCTTTTTATGTATTGAGTATAATTTCAAAATGTAATGTTTAAGATGAGAAAGATCAGTTTAAAGCAAACTAAGTTCCCCAGGAGAGTAATTTCCCTTGTTCCGCTATCTACACCAAAACGTTTGCAATAAATAAAACTTCCATGCTCAGCAAAAGAAGTTCCTATTTGAACAAAAAAATGATGATAATGACAGATTCTTTGTTGGGTCGAATGTCAGATCAAAGTGCCAAGTTTAGAGAATACAAAAAATATAAATATAACAGTAAATGCATTATACTCACTACATAAAAACTTGGATTTTGTTTAAAGTGTATCACAAGTGAGTTTTGAAGGCCTTGCCTTTCTTGTTGATTATGCCTTCATAATAGTATTATAATATATGTCTTTGCATCGCACGCTGATTCCTGCTTCAATCATTGTCTTTGTGCTGTCAACATAGTATTGGATTTATATGACCACTGCATATCGTGTTCTGAAGCGTTCGTGCAGTGGCCCTCTTGATCGCTGGCACTATTGATAATCATAATGTTAATAATAGTTACAATAATGAGAATGATAATAATAACAATGATAATGGATAGATAGATTGATTGATTGATAGATAGATAGATAGATAGTAAATATATGGCGAAAACTCCCCATGTAATGGGCTCCAAGCGCATTACATGAAACAACACATATACAATAGTGCATGATAACATACCTGTGCACGTGAAAAATCAACACATATATGTGTATCTTTACAGCAAGACAGTTCTACAAATTGCGGATATGAACACACACACACACACACACACACACACGTACACTCTACAAAAATACCCTACACGCGCACACACGCTCGCACACACACGCCCGCACGCACACAAACATCTTTGTATCAAAATCAAGGTGGTAGCATTAATTGTCATATTTGTATTTGTATTTCATTTTATCACAACAGATTTCTCTGTGTGAAATTCGGGCTTCTCTCCCCTGGGAGAGCGCGTCGCTACACTACAGCACCACCCTTTTTTTTTTTTTTTTTCCTGCGTGCAGTTTTATTTGTTTTTCCTATCGAAGTGGATTTTTCTGCATAATTTTGCCAGGAACAACACTTTTGTTGCCGTAGGTTCTTTTACCTGCGCTAAGTGCATGCTGCACACGGGACCTCGGTTTATCGTCTCATCCGAATGACTAGCGTCCAGACCACCACTCCAGGTCTAGTGGACGGGGAGACAATATCGGCGGCTGAGCCGTGATTCGAACCAGCGCGCTCAGATTCTCTCGCTTCCTAGGCGGACGCGTTACCTCTAGGCCATCACTTCATATCATGTCTTTCCCATTCCTCTTCAAGGATTAAAGCTTCAGACTGTACCAATTGGACAAAACTGGATATTGAACTGGACGCAGACAAGTGGACATTCATGCAAACTAGTGGACCTGTATATAGTGAACTTAGGTTTAGACTGGTTAACCTCAGTATGGACGAGTGGATCTGAACATTCAGACCTTGGCATAGACTAGGGGACGTGGCTATAGACGACAAGACCCGGAGGCTGATTGGTGACAGACAAGGACACACATGCAGAGACCAGTTCGAATTGAATAGGAGGGTTGGCAGTGTCGCCCTGTGCGATTCCCCAGGCATACCGTGAACCTCTCCACAGCTTTGCAAAGAGACTGCAATGAAGCGCCAACGAGGGGACAAATAACTGGCTGTGGATCACTGTTGACTTTACATTAGGTGCGGATCGCTCAGGGGTGTTTGCCGACAGGTTCAGGGGGAGAGAATTAGCGGTGGTTTTAGCGGAAGGCTTTCTTGAAGTCAGTAAACCGTGAGACAGATAGGAGGGGTGACTGAGAAAATGAGGCAGGCGGAAAGGGAGTGAGATGGGACAGATATGATGATGGTGATGGTAAGGGGGAAGACAGGGAGGTGTGTGTGTGTGTGTGTGTGTGTGTGTGTGTGTGTGTGTGTGTGTGTGTGTGTGTTGTGTTGTGTTGTGTGTGTGTGTGTGTGTGTGTGTGTGTTGTGTGTGTGTGTGTAAGTCCTGCTATGGCCTTAGTGGTCGGCTGG
>NC_134884.1:9264809-9267309 GCF_041734735.1 Babylonia areolata
GAGAGAGAGAGACCAAGAGACAGAGAAAGACAGACAGACAGAGACACTGAGAGAGAGGTATACACAGGAAGAGAGAGAGAAGGGCGGGGGGGGGGGGGGATAAACAGGGAGATACACAAATAGAGACAAACAAACACATACAGAGAAAAAAAATATATATATACTCAGATAGGAACAGGAGCATGGACAGAGAATGAAAACTGATAACTAATGACAGGGGGGGAGAAAATTAATTATTGTCAATAGTTCGTCCAAGGATGCGAAGGAAAACGGCCATAGTAATGGCTGAAGCCTTCCCTGGCAACGTTCAACAAATAACAATTCAGAACAGGCTTCGTGATTTGGACACTGGAAACCCACTCAGAACGGATATGACGCACTCTCAAAAGAGCCCGTTAACTTCCTCATATTATTCAGTTCCAAGGGAATCAGAAATGAGTTCGAAGATCCATTTGCTACTGTTAATTTTTAATGGCAAACATGAGAGCAAACTGTGTCATCTAGGAGTAATGGAAACACCAACTGTTGTTAAATGTGAATGTCCGTGTCACTGAACCTTCCTTCGAAAAATGCACAATGTGCACGTTGTGTGTGTGTGTGTGTGTGTGTGTGTGTGTGTGTGTGTGTGTGTGTGTGTGTGTGTGTGTGTGTATTTGTCTGTGTGTGTCTGTGTCTGTGTGTCTGTGGCTGTGTCTCACCGTAACACTGCACCTTTCTGCTAAAATGCGTACGCTCTCTCTCTCTCTCTCTCTCTCTCTCTCTCTCTCTCTCTCTCTCTCTCTCTCTCTCTCTCTCTCTCTCTCTCTCTCTCTCTCCTTCTGTGTGTGTGTGTGTGTGTGTGTGTGTGTGTGTGTGTGTGTGTGTGTGTGTGTGTGTGTGTGTGTGTGTGTGTGTGTGTGTGTATGTGTGTGTGTCTGCGTCTCTGTGAGTGCCTGCGTGTGTCTGTGCCCGTGTGTCTTTATGACTGTGGGTACGCGCAATCATAGGCTTAGTCACCTTTGCTTTCTTTCTATGATCTCCTTGTCTCCTTTTGATGTGAGTAATTAGTATTTAACTATGGACAAAACCAAACAAAAACCCCCATTGCTCCTCATTTTAGACCTGTAATGTTCACTAAAAATATCATCGTCATGATAACACTGGAACGTCAACTTTTAGATAGCATACAAGTTCGTGATATCGTCAGATAAATCTAGATATATCCCAGAACCCACAACCAAAGCCTGCAACTGTATTTTCTGGGTTAAGAGTACTCGTTTCTCTGACCAGTAGCATAGAGCGTACGAATTATATCTCTCCTCTTTCCTTTACGATATGTGTACGTCGAATGGCAACATTCTGAGGAAAGTCGTTAGAGCCAGACAGACGGAGGCACAATGGGTGTTTTTTCGGTTGCCTTTGTCTTGCCGTAATGGTGGCATCAATGCAACGTTAAAGAACACTTTTATGTGTTGAGAGGATGTGAGAAAGAATAACATACACAGAAATAACACACACACACACACACACACACACACACACACACACACAAGCGCGCGCGCACACAAACACACACACACACACACACGCACATACGCATGCACGCACGCACGCAAGCACACACACACACACAAACACACACACACACACACGACATAGACACAGGCAGTGAGACAGAAACAAAGAGAGTATCAACTCACCTCTTTGGCGGAGAGAGAGAGTGTGTGTGTGTGTAACAGGGACAGAGACACAGAGAGACAGACAGACAGACAGGGACAAAGAGATAGACAGACGAAGACAGAGAGAGAGACAGATACATAGAGGCAGAGGTAGACACTCAAAAAGAGTCGGAGACACAGAGAGAGCGAGGAGACCGCCCCACTCTCTTTCAAACCACACAGACCATGTAAACGTGCTTGTGACTGCTGCCAGGAGGGAAAGCTCAAACATTGAATAGTCCCAGACTTCTTAACGCTCTTTTTCTGTCCATTTCGATGGAGAAAACAAAAAACAAACAACAACAAAAAAACCATAAAAGAAAAAAAAAAACCATGGTAATACTTTTTGGGTATGTAGACACAGCATTGAATTTGAAATTTGAGGGTGGTATCGTCCGATCCAGCTTAACGGTTGCAAGAAACGTCTTGTTCACCTTTGTGTGTGCGTGTGTGTGTGTGTGTGTGTGTGTGTGTGTTTGGGGGGAGAGGAGCGGGGGGGGTGGGGTGGGAGTTGGGGTTATTTGGGGGTTTTTTGTTTGTTTGTTTGTTTGGCACTTTAATGTGCTTGCAATAAAATACTTTTATATAATGGGTAAGCTGTCTGTTCCTTTGTATCCAGCGCGTCCCAGTATGTATGTGTGTATGTGAGCGCATATGTGTGTGAGTGTGCGCGCGCGCGCGAGCACATGCGTGTGCTGGGGTGAGACGATGAACCGTGGTCCCGTGTCCAGCACGCACTCAAACACACATAAAAGAACCCACGGCAAGAGGGATGCACCTTGCCAAAACCTGAAGAAAAAAAA
>NC_134884.1:9274809-9282309 GCF_041734735.1 Babylonia areolata
TTGTTGCACCATAGGGCGCCTCCCGTGCGATGCTGCCATTTCCCACCCACCCGCCCGCAGTTGTCTGCTCATCAGCACACCCCGAGTGATTCCCCTTGCGGCGCTCTTCTGTCAGAGTTCAATAATAGGGAGGGTGATTTCCCTTGCTCCCGCTGCCCTTTCCTTGTGTCTCGTGATTAGATCATGACAGGGAGCTCTCTGTCCTTCTCTCTCTGTCTCTGTCTGTCGGTCTGTCTGTCTGTCTGTCTCTCTCTCTCTGGTTTGTTAGTACAGAAGTTGCTATTTTATTTGGACAAAACAGAAAACATAACATTGCATACTTAAGTGTATTGTTGAGGCAGTATGTATTGGTTTGATGTATTTTTGAATGGATGGTCGAGTCAGTCCCCATTCATTCTGGTATTTTGTTATCATTACATTGTTGTTTTTCTTTAGTTCCGTTTCGTTGAGTTTTTGTCAGGATGTGACTTAAGTGTTTCCAAGTATTGCATATTTTCTTGGTTTAAACTGACTGAAGGATTCAGAGAAAAAATATAGTTTTTTGTTGTTGTTGTTTTGAAGCTAAAATATATGCATTTATGTTGTTGCCCCCTTGTCAAAAGACCTTTCTTGGCAATGACAATAAATAATTCCAGTGTCCAGTGTCCAGTGTCTCTGGTTTGTTGTTATGTATTCTCCTGCTTGTTCTCTAGGTCTCTGTCTCTCTCTGGTTTGTTTTTATGTATAATCCTGCTCTCTCTCTCTCTCTCTCTCTCTCTCTCTCTCTCTCGCTCTTTGTCTCTGTCTCTCTCTGCCTCTCCCTCTCCCTCTCTTTGTCTCTCTCTCTGTCTCTCTCTTCCTCCCTCTCTCTCTCTATCTCTCTCTCTGTCTCTCTCTGGTTTGTTTTTATGTATAATCCTGCTCTCTCTCTCTCTCTCTCTCTCTCTCTCTCTCTCTCTCGCTCGCTCGCTCGCTCGCTCGCTTTTTGTCTCTGTCTCTCTCTGCCTCTCCCTCTCCCTCTCTTTGTCTCTCTCTTCCTCCCTCTCTCTCTCTATCTCTCTCTCTGTCTCTCTCTCTCTGGTTTGTTGTTATGTATTCTCCTGCTCTCTCTCTCTCTCTCTCTCTCTCTCTCTCTCTCTCTTTGTCTCTCTCTCTTTGTCTCTATCTCTCTTTGTCTCTGTCTCTGCCTCTCTCTCTCCCTCTCTCTCTCTATCTCTCTCTCTCTCTCTCTCTCTCTCCCTCTCTCTTTCTCTCTCTCCCCCTCTCTCTGCGTCTCTGTCCCTTTCTCCCTCTCTGATGGTGATCATTCTTCGTTGTAGTAGCAGTAGATGTAGCAGTGTTAACACAATTGTTATTGTTGTGTCGTTATCGTTAATGTTGCTATTGTTATTGTTGTCACAAGGACAGATTGGAAGACTGGGCCATGCCTAAAATCTTTATCCTTGAGTAATAAAGTTTTTTAATCTTGAATCTCTGTCTCCCCCCCCCCCCCTCTCTCTCTCTCTCTTTGTCTCTCTCTCCCCCATCCTGCTTTTTTTCTCTGTTTATCTGTCTCTCTTTGTCTCTGTCTCTATTTGTCTCTGTCTCTCTCTCACACACACACTCTCTGCTCTCTCGGTCTTTTTTTCTGTCGCTCTTGCTTTCTCTCTCTCTTTCGCTCTGTCTCCATCTCCAAAACTCCCGTTTCTTTCTGTCTGTTTCTGTTACCCCTCCCCCCCTCCCCCCAACCCTCTCCTCATTACAAGAGGCCTGTCCCTGTCTCTCGTTCTGTGTCTCTGTTACCCCCCCCTCCCCCCAACCCTCTCCTCATTACAAGAGGCCTGTCTCTGTCTCTCGTTCTGTGTCTCTGTTACCCCCCCCTTCCCCCTCCCCCCCAACCCTCTCCTCATTACAAGAGGCCTGTCTCTGTCTCTCTTTCTGTGTCTTTGTTACCCCCCCCTCCCCCCTCCCCCCAACCCTCTCCTCATTACAAGAGGCCTGTCTCTGTCTCTCGTTCTGTGTCTCTGTTACCCCCCTCGCCCCCCCTTCCCCCAACCCTCTCCTCATTACAAGAGGCCTGTCCCTGTCTCTCGTTCTGTGTCTCTGTTACCTCCCCCTGTCTCTCTTGATGTTTGATGTGTGTGTGTGTGTGTGTGTGTGTGTGTGTGTGTGTGTGTGTGTGTGTGTGTGTCCACGAGTGTATGTGGCTTTCTCTGTGCGTGTGTTGCATGAAACAATGAAGTAGTATACTGAAACATTGCCAACACGTAAATCCTGAAGGAAGTGTAACTATATGTGTGTGTGACGTTGTGCCTTTTGCTGCTGTCAATATATATTGCTGAAAAAAAACAAAAAAAAACAACCACCTTTACTACAGGCTTTTCTGTATGCAGACTACAACTACGACACAGTGCTTTATGTACTTCGTATAAGCTATTCTAAGACGTTAAACGCTGTGGGGGTGAAGAGAGGGTGAATTTGCATTTGTAAATGTGCCTTGGGTCTACTTGAACTGCCGTTTCAGTTTCAGCTTTCACACACACACACACACACACACACACACACACACACACACACACACACACACACACACAGATATATAGATAGATAGATATATATACATACATACATATATTCTGTTTAGAATTTGATAACAGGATTGCACGCGACGATGCCGTCTGTTCGTTCCCAAATGACATATACCAAAACTAGTATACAAGCACCCATACTTCGAACCAAAAGTTCTTTTCACAAAAAAAAACGTTTTCTGTTGTTGTTTCTCTGCGGAATAAAACACAGCCTGAAAAGTTGATGGTGTTTTATGATTGTAATGAAAATGCATGTACATTGCTATGCATCGATTATTTGCATGATATTCAACGTCAAGAAACACTATACAAAATAGGACATCCAGAAATTCCATGTGCGAAGGGGGGGCTAAAAGGAATGCCAGCATCCGAATTTTGGTCTTTTGTACAATTTTTCTCCTGACTGTCGAACGTATTATGACAGCCATATAGTTTGTTTTCTGATGTAATTACAGTTTCAAGTTCAAGGAGGTGAGATGTGTTAAAACCTATGGACTGACCCATATATGCTATCGAGAGAGATAGAGAGAGAGAGAGAGAGAGACAGACAGACAGACAGACAGACAGACAGATATACAGAGACAGAAAGAGAGAGAGACACAGAGAGAGACAGAGACAGAGAGAGAGAGAGAGAGAGAGAGAGAGGCCTGACCTACATATGCTCCCAACGCGCTGGTGAGGTCAACCATTGTAATTTCGTAAATGATGCAAGAAGTGTGTATGGTACTCCACGGAGCTGCCAATAAAATGCAAGATTTTTATTTTTATTTATTCATTTATTTTTTAAATACAGGTTTTGATGTTGATTGATGGCAATCTCATAAGAAACGCAAACTTTAAAAAAAAATCAAAATCCACTGAATAAGACTATCATGTCGCATGAAATAATGAAATCAATGGTCTCTTTTTCAGTACATTGTTCCCCGTGTCGGGTTTCAGTTCCTTAAGGAGGCGTCACTTCGTTGGAGCAAATCCATATACGCTTAACCACATCTGCTAGCCAGATGCCTGACCAGCAGCATAAACCAAACGCGCTTAGTCAGGCCTTGAGTGCATGCATATATTTGTGCACCAATCAAAGTGACTTCCTCTACAGGACTTTCGTCAGTGATAAGGAACTCTAGGGAGAGCTGGGCAGTACAGGGTCTTCAGAGAAGAAGGCCCCCTCAGTCAAGTGTTTCGGCCCTTAACTCCTTACACTCTAAGGAGGCAAGCGCGTTGGGTTACGCTGCTGGTCAGGCATCTGCTTGGCAGATGTGGTGTAGCGTATATGGATTTGTCCGAACGAAGTGGCGCCTCATTGAGCTACTGAAACTGAAACTAAGGAGGCCGGGCCGCACCCAGGTCATGGCTCATGGATGAATTTGTATTGCCGCCTTTTTATTCTTCTTTTTTTTCCCCTGGTCCTCAGCAGGTTCGAACCCGCGCCTCCAGGGTGGTCGCCACTTTAGGACTGAGACACCTTTTCTGGCAGACGTTTTAATCACTGAGCTATCGTACGCCTAGATTGACCAGATCCAACTGGAACTCTTTTCTGCTGCTTCTGCCATTGCCTTGAGAGCCCGTGTTCTCGTGCTGTATGCAGATGCGCTCACAAACCCTCTTGCACCAATCTCTATGGCAAGGACTTTGGCTTGGAAGCCAGATTGTGAGAAGACAACTCTTTTGTTGCCGTGGGATCTTTTTCAGTGCGCCAAGAACGTGCTGCACATGCGACCTCTCGGTCTCATCCGAATGACTAGACGATCTATTTGATTTTTTTTTCTCCCAACAGTCAAACTTGGGAGAAAGGGCGAGAGCGGGATCGAACCCAGACTCCTCGCGAACACTGTATTGGCAGATTAGTGGGTGTCTTAACCATTCTATCACCTGCCTCCTAATTTGTTTCGACGGATTCATGGGAACTGCCGTTGGAGGGACGTGGTGGCGGCCGTGCCCTACTCCATTGGGAGCACTCACTCAGTCTGGCTCCGCCACAAAGCGATTCTTCTCGTTAGTGGAAGACCTTGTTCGTGTTGTTAGTGAATGCTGAATCAGAGCAGACACAGTGGGAATTGCAGAAGTTGATTCAGCTCTGGTGCAGGGTCTTCTCTAACGGCAACCAAACAAGCGTACACTTTTGTAGATGACTGGCTCCAGGGGCCCAGATGGAACGAGCATGAAATTGGTTCACTTCATGTGTGCGTGTGTCTGTGCGTGCGTGCGTGCGTGCGTGCGTGTGTGTGTGTGTGTGTGTGTGTGTGTGTGTGCATGCGTGCGCTTGTGTGTATATTGTATGTGTACTTATGCGTGCGTGAGTCTCTGTGTGTGTGTGTGTGTGTGTGTGTGTGTGTGTGTGTGTGTGTGTGTGTGTGTGTGTGTGTGTGTGTGTGTGTGACAGCTGAGAGCAATGGGTCATCTCAAATGAATAACACTACAACAACCACTACTACTGCAACTGACAATGGATCAAGATTGATATATTGTGCTGACATCGATGTGTATTTGTTGTTGTTGTTTTTGTGTGTGTGTTTTTTTTTTAATGTGCGAGCGAGGAGAAAATACCGACCGTCTGATTTAATCCAGCAGTCGTGAAGTATACCTTACATCCCACTTGATTCAAAGAGAGACAGACAGACAGAGACAGAGAAACAAATACACACAGAGAGACCGACAGAGACAGCAACAAACAGACAGAATCACAGATACACAGACATACATAGAGATAGACAACGACAGGCAGAGAAGAGTGAGACACAGAGACGCACACACACACACACGCTTCAGATATATACAGAAACACAGACAGACATGCAGATACAGAGACAAGGACAGACATATCCAGACAGAGAGGTGAGGCGAGACGAGACAGACAGACAGGCAGGGACAGACACAGAGAGCATAAGACACACAGAGACACGGGACCGATATACAATCAGAAACAGAAAAAAAAGCAGACAGACAAACCGAGACAGACAAAGACAACTGAAGACAGACCCATCCAGACAGAGAGACCAGACAAACAGACAGACGGGCAGACAGACAGAGCCACAGATAAACAGAGACAGGCACAGACAAGGAACAGAGACATCCAGACAGAGAAACCAGACGAGACGAGACAGACAGACAGACAGACGAGACAGAAAGACAGAAACACAGACAGACAGAGCCGAAGATACACAGAGGCAGGCAGAGACATGGACAGACAAATCCAGATAGAGAGATGGCACAGACAGACAGACAGGCAGACAGAAACACAGACAGACAGAGCCGAAGATACACAGAGGCAGGCAGAGACAAGGACAGACAAATCCAGATAGAGAGATGACACAGACAGACAGACAGGCAGACAGGCAGACAGAAACACAGACAGACAGAGCCGAAGATACACAGAGGCAGGCAGAGACAATGACAGACACATCCAGACAGAGAGATGACACAGACAGACAGACAGATAGAAAGACAGACAGACAGAGCCAAAGATACGCAGAGACAGGCAGACATGGACAGACACATCCAGATAGAGACATGACACAGACAGACAGACAGATAGAAACACAGACAGACAGATAGAAACACAGACAGACAGAGCCAAAGATACACAGAGACAGTCAGAGACAGAGACAGACACATCCAAACAGAGAGACCAGACAGACAGACAGATAGAAACACAGACAGACAGACAGACAGACAGAGCCAAAGACACGCAGAGAAAGGCAGAGACAATGACAGACACATCCAGACAGAGAGATGACACAGACAGACAGACAGATAGAAAGACAGACAGACAGAGCCAAAGATACGCAGAGACAGGCAGACATGGACAGACACATCCAGACAGAGACATGACACAGACAGACAGACAGATAGAAACACAGACAGACAGAGCTAACGATACACAGAAACAGGCAGAGACAAGGATCAGAGACATCCAGACAGAGAAACCAGACGAGACAGACACACAGACACACAAAAACAGACAGACAGAGCCAAACATACACAAAGACAGGCAGAGACAACGGCAGACACATCCAGACAGAGAGACGAGACAAACAGACAGACAGATAGAAACACAGACAGACAGAGCTAACGATACACAGAAACAGGCAGAGACAAGGATCAGAGACATCCAGACAGAGAAACCAGACGAGACGAGACAGACAGACAGAAACACAGACAGAAAGGCCTAAAGATACACAGAGACAGGCAGAGACAAGGACAGGACATATCCAGACAGAGAGACGACACAAACAGACAGACAAACAGACGGGCAGACAGACAGACCCAAAGATACACAGAGACAGGCAGAGACATGGACAGACACATCCAGACAGAGAGACAGATGAGACGAGACAGACAGACAGACAGAAACACAGACAGACAGAGCCAAAGATACACAGAGACAGGCAGAGACAAGGACAGGACACATCCAGACAGAGAGGACGAGATGAGGACGAGACAGACAGACAGACAGAAACACAGACAGACAGAGCCAAAGATACACATGAGACAGGCAGAGACCAAGGACAGACACATCCAGACAGACACGACACAGACAGAAAGACAGACAAACAGACAGACGGGCAGACAAACAGAGCCAAAGATACACAGAGACAGGCAGAGACATGGACAGACACATCCAGACAGAGAGATGACACAGACAGACGGGCAGACAGACAGAGCCAAAGATACACAGAGACAGGCAGAACATGGACAGACACATCCAGACAGACACGGGACACAGACAGACAGACAGACAGATAGAAACAACAGACAGACAGAGCCAAAGATACGCAGAGACAGGCAGACATGGACAGACACATCCAGATAGAGACATGACACAGACAGACAGACAGATAGAAACACAGACAGACAGAGCTAACGATACACAGAAACAGGCAGAGACAAGGATCAGAGACATCCAGACAGAGAAACCAGACGAGACGAGACAGACAGAAACACAGACACACAGAGA
>NC_134884.1:9287309-9289809 GCF_041734735.1 Babylonia areolata
AGAAACAACATCACATGTACATCACAGGTTGCAAGGTAACGAGTGATGCTGTGCCGTTTACGGGCCGTCCGTTTTCAGGTGGTAATCTCTTTATGTAACTCTTCAGTCTCTCTCTCCCCGAACAGGTACCTCTGTCCCCTGACAATCATGTGGACTGATTGGATCCTGCGTGAATGAGATGAATCTGGAAATAGACTGGGTGCAGCACAACAGAACGGTTTGGGTGTGGTGGTTTGTTTTTTCCCTGTTCGTTTGTTTATCTGATTGTTGTTTGTCTGTCTCTGTGTCTGTCTCTTTCATTATTCTGTTTGTCTTTTTTCCTCTCTCTCTCTCTCTCTCTCTCTCTCTCTCTGTCTGTCTGTCTGTTTCTCTGTTTGTCTCTGTCACTCTGTCTCTGTCTGTCAATGTCCGTTTGTCTTTCTGTCTCTGTATATCTGCCTCTCTCCCTCTTTCGCTGTGTCTCTCTCACGCCAGTCTGCATACAACTCTCTCTCTCTCTCTCTCTCTCTCTCTCTCTCTCTCTCTCTCTCTTTCTCTTTCTCTTTCTCTCACTGTCTTTCATGCTACTCTACATTCTCTGTCTCTCTCTTTCTCTCTGTCTCTCTTACTGTCTTTCATGGTACACTACATTGTCTCTCTCTCTGTGTCTGTCTCTCTCTCTCTCTCACTCTCTCAATGTTTCTTTTTCATGCCACTCTACATCTGTCTCTGTCTGTCTCTGTCTCTGTCTCTGTCTCTCTCTGCATCACTCTACATCACTCCCCTTCTATCTTTGTCTCTCTCCTCTATATCTCTCCCTCCTTCCCTCCCTCACTCCCTCTCTCTGTTTTCTTTCACACCGCTTTACCTCAGCCACAAACTATACACGACAGCGGCGTGGCATGAGAAACAACATCACATGTACATCACAGGTTGCAAGGTAACGATTGATGCTGTGCCGTTACGGGCCGTCCGTTTTCAGGTGGTAAGCTCTTTATGTAACTCTTCAGTCTCTCTCTCCCCGAACAGGTACCACTGTCCCCTGACAATCATGTGGACTGATTGGATCGTGCGTGAATGAGATGAATCTGGAAACAGACTGGGTGCAGCACAACAGAACGGTTTGGGTGTGGTGGTTTGTTTTTTCCCTGTTCGTTTGTTTATCTGATTGCTGTTTGTCTGTCTCTGTGTCTGTCTCTTTCATTATTTCTGTTTGTCTCTGTTCCTGTCCGTCTGTCTCTGTCTGTTTCTCTGTTTGTCTTTGTCACTCTGCCTCAGTCTGTCAATGTCTGTTTGTCTCTCTGTCTTTCTGTCACTGTCTCTCTGTCTCTCTCCCTCTTTTGCTGTGTCTCTCTCACGCCAGTCTGCATATAACTCTCTCTCTCTCTCTCTCTCTCTCTCTCTCTCTCTCTCTCTTTCTCTCTGTCTCTCTCTCTCACACACACTCTCTCTCAATGTTTCTTTTTCATGCCACTCTACATCTGTCTCCGTCTGTCTCTGTCTCTTTCTCTCTCTCTCTGCATCACTCTACATCACTCCCCTTCTATCTTTCTCTCTCTCCTCTATATCCCTCCCTCCCTCCCTCCCTCCCTCTCTCTGTTTTCTTTCACACCGCTTTACCTCAGCCACAAACTATACACGACAGCAGCGTGGCATGAGAAACAACATCACATGTACATCACAGGTTGCAAGGTAACGATTGATGCTGTGCCGTTACGGGCCGTCCGTTTTCAGGTGGTAAGCTCTTTATGTAACTCTTCAGTCTCTCTCTCCCCGAACAGGTACCACTGTCCCCTGACAATCATGTGGACTGATTGGATCGTGCGTGAATGAGATGAATCTGGAAATAGACTGGGTGCAGCATAACAAAACAGATTGGGTGTGGTGGGGTCCCCCCCCCCCCCCCCCTGTTCGTTTGTTTATGTGATTGCTGTTTGTCTGTCTCTGTGTCTGTCTCTTTCATTATTTCTGTCTGTCTTTATTCCTGTCTGACTCTCTCTGTCTTTCTGTCTCTGTCTCTCTCTGTCTGTTTCTCTGTCTGTCTGTCTCTTTCTCTCTATGTTGTGTGTGCGTGCGTGTGTGCGTGCATGTGTGTGTGTGTGCGCGCGCGCTCACGTGTGTGTGTGTCTGTGTGTGTGTGTGTGTGTGTGTGTGTGTGTGTGTGTGTGTGTGTGTGTACGTGCACGCGCGCGCAAGTGAGCGCGCACATTTACTTTTCGATTTTTTTTTTCTGGTGAGCTAAGCGTTTATTTTTCCACCTCACCAACTGGTTCCACACATCACTGGCGTTGTTTTCCGCTTGTCGCATCATATCACATTGACTGCTTCACATGTCGCTGATTCACATTGCTCCTGTCTGGATATGAACCGCACAATCAGGTCGGCTGCACACACACACACACACACACACACACACACACACACACACACACACACACACACACACACACACACACACACACATACACACACACACACACACACACATACACACACACACACACACACACACACACACACA
>NC_134884.1:9307309-9314809 GCF_041734735.1 Babylonia areolata
CTAATGAGCAGAAAATCGTGTTGGGTGTCAACTGCTGGTAATTATCCTGTGCTCTGTTGACCCGTCTCATTTCTAAGGGACATGCGAGCCGGAAAGTTACAAACAGAAAACGAAACGAAACGAAACAAACGAAATAAACTAAACTATCACTCAGCCTTTCGGATTTGTATGTCTTATTGCGACTTCATCACCAGGCAAGAAAACAAACAAAATAACGTATTTTGTTGATTCTGTTGTTGTTGTTGTTGTTTTTGTTGTTGTTGATTTTCTTGGACAGTTTCCCATCTCCTTCCTTCCCCTGCCTGACAAACTAAGAAGGAGTAACAATAAGTAGAGCTGAAAAGCTGTAATGACAGCCTTTGTACAAGCTGTAGAAACTAGTTATTCGGGAGCATTAACTTTGAGTGATGTGGAGTCATGGCCTAGGGGTAACGCGTCCGCATAGGAAGCAAGATAATGTGAGCGCGATGGTTCGAATCACGGCTCAACCGCCGACACTTTCTCCCCCTCCACTAGACCTTGAGTAGTGGTCTGGACGCTAGTCATTCGAATGAGACGATAAACCGAGGTTCCGTGTGCAGCATGCACTTAGAGCACGTAAAAGAATCCGCGGCAACAAAAGACCTTGAGGAAAAAGTAAAGGATACTTTTCATAAAATTCCCAACTGGGAACGACTGGGAGGCTGTTAGGAAAGTCTAAAGGACTTACTGGTGATGCAGGGTCTGCTAAAGCACAATCAATAATACACCTTGGACCTCAAGTCTTCGTTTTCCGTAAAGAAGGAAAACAGCTTCAAAAGCAAGTCTTTGTTGAACTTATTACCCCCCACCCCCCCCCCCGCCCCCCCCTCGAAAGCGGAGTATGGCTGCCTTCATGGCGGGGTAAAATTGTCATACACGTAAAAGCCCACTCGTGTACAAACGAGTGAACGTGGCAGTTGCAGCCCACGAACGAAGAAGAAGAAGAAGTTGTTACCTCAAAAACTGATTTGCCCTGATGTTTTTGAAGCCAATAAATGTCTCTTGCTGCTTTTTTTTCAAAGCATTTTCAGGAACGAGAAAATAAAGAACGATTGATTGTAGTTTGGCCTCGTGGAATCTCTTCTAAATCAGTATTTGAAAAAAAAAGAAGAAAAACATGGACATCAGAAAGAGGAATGGACAACGCCTGTATACGCTAAAATAGTTTCACAGGCAACATACATTCATTTCACAGTCTTAAAATTCAGTTTTTAGTGTAGAAAATAACGAATGCTGTATATCTCAATATGTACACCGAACCTAGTGTACACGTCGGCTTTAATGTTACATTTTAAGCAAAGGAATATGTTTCATCAGACTGTTAATTTCCACAAAATCACATGTCATTTTTACTCCATCAGCCTTCTCTCTCTCTCTCTCTCTCTCTCTCTCTCTCTCTCTCTCTCTCTCTCTCTCTCTCTCTCTCGTCCTCGCAGCATTTTGCCAGCAACATGTCCACCGAGATCAAACAGGAAAGAAGAACAAGAACGAAATTTGGAGAGAGAAAAAAATCATGCAGCGAAATCAAAACAAAGAGTGAACATTAGCATCCATTTAAACTAGGGAGAAAAAAAAAAAAAAAAAACAGCAGAGAAAGTCTTCCATGTCTGAAATACAAAACGCACCAGCACGACCATTGACATCGTACCCAGCGAGTAAAGACAACAAAGAGGACATTCCCTCCACACGTGAAAAAAACACAAAACCCACCAGTGCGATCATTAACAAACAGTTTAACTCTCTCCATACGAACGGCGAAAGAGACGACGTTAACAGCTTTTCACCCCAGTAACCACCATCAAAATATTGCAAGCGGAAGGCTCTTATACTGAAGAGGTGAATGTTGACAAAGAATACCACAATTCTGACGACAGACGCTAAAGGTTGGATCATTGAGACACCCATTGGACTATCCGAGGGGTCTGTGTAGAGGAGAAGAGAGGACTGGCCGTACTGAGTGAGTTAAACAGATAAAAGAAGAAATGAAGAAAGCGGTTCGATGATCCTATATCAACCGATAATGCCAAGGAGATTCGCATGGGCGGTAATGAGAGCCTGGCACGGTGTCTTTGATGTCTGCCACGTGTGGAAACCATATGCAAGTCCTAGAAAAGGCTTCTGAAATTGAGGCAAACGCACAAGTCCTAGAAAAGGCTTCTGAAATTGAGGCAAACGCATTTATCTCAAAAGCAAAAAAATGCTGTTGTGTTCAGTAATTATCCGCGCGAAGAGAGTATTGAAATAACTTGTTTGATGTGATTCATTCAAACATTAAGCAAATTGCTGATAGATAACCATAACTATGCGTTCGTTTTATTTGTTGTTGTTTTTTGTTTTTGTTTTTTTTATTTTTTGTTTGTTTGTTTGTTTTGTTTTGTTTTTGTGTTTGTTTGTTTGTTTTGTTTTTGTTTTTTTGTTGTTTTTTTTGGTTTTTTTGTTGTTGTTTTTTTCTCCAAGACAAAGGGAAGGGAGTGCATGTTTTAAAGTGAATAGCAGTGGAAGCCTAGAACAGTGACTTTGGTATCTGGCACGTGTCAAAACCACATCTGGGACCTAGAGGGGGTGTCTGGATTTAATGCAGACACAATCCACTCCGATGTAAATAATGTTGTTGTGTTCAGTAATAGATGCGTGGATGAGAGAATTGAAATATATTTTTTGACTTGTTGGGAGTTCTTTGCTTTTATCTAAAACGTTTTGTTTGGTTTGGTTGTGTTCTGCAAGAAAAGGGGAATTCATTCATCCATATACTCATCAGATTTGAATAGAATATAGTGCCAATGACTCATAGCACGCCATACAACAAAATAATCAGTTTATATCAAATCTTTAATCTGAGACGTCAATTGGATCGTTTATAAACTAAACTGTTTCTGGACAAAATGCATGTTGTGTAAAATATTACTGTATCATGTCCAGTGTATGATCTGGTTCTGTTTTGCATTACTGATGAGCAGGTCTGTTTATTTCTGTTTATTTGTTTTATTGCTTATTTCCCCCCCTCTCGCCCCTTCTTCATATCTACCTATCTACAGCAATACGTCCATGAACATGTCATGGAAAGGCAAAGAAAAGAAGAGAAGCATGCTTTCACACATCAAACCAAAATCATCAACACTTCGTTAAACCAGAAAAGACAACAGGCAGGACGTTTATCCCCATGTGACAAACACAATACCCATTAGCGTGATCAATAAGAACCTGTTCAACAGATGAAGTCAAGGACGCAAAAAGCCATCTGGTAATTGGTTTCAAAGCGATCCTGCGTCCAGAGACGTCTCCTAGGAAAATCAAGTGCGCAGCTGTGACAGCCTGGCGCGGCACCTTTGATGTCTGACCCGCCTGAAAACCGCTTCCAGAAGGATTTCCACATTCAGGCAGACCCCTATTCTCTTTAATCAAAAATAACCCTGTTGTATTCAGTAATCAATTTGGTGGATGAGAGCATCGAAATAGCATTTTGTTGTGATTTGTTGGAAGTCCATTGTTGGTGGGTAATTTTATTTTGTTTTATTTTTATTTAATATCTATCTATCTATCTATCTATCTATCTATCTATCTATCTATCTATATATGTGTGTGTGTGTGTGTGTGTGTGTGTGTGTGTATACATATATGTGTGTGTGTGTGTGTGTGTGTGTGTGTGTGTGTGTATTTATTTATTTATTTATTTGCCGTTTTCTGCAAGAAAAAAGGAATCCATTTATCCGTAATCAGATCTGAATGGGATATAGTACCAATGATTCGTATAATTACATATACCGAAAGGATCAGGTTATGAAATCTTTAATCTGCGTCGTGCAGTGTTTTGAATTCTGGATAAAATGCATTCTGTGTGAAACAGTACTGGGTCATGCCCAGTGAATGTTCTGAATTATTTGTTTATCACTGATGATGACGTCTGATTGTTTATGTGTACCTTCCCATGCACTTTCTCTACCCCTCATCCCTTTCCCGTATTATCAATCAATCTGCAACAAGTCAATGAAGCTGTCACGTAAAAGCAGAAGAAAATAAAAACGGAATAAAGAACAAAACAGAATCACCCTGTCACACGTTAAGCCCAAACCAAGCACGATCAATAAAGCAGAAAAGACAAAAGGAAGACGTTTATCCACATTCAAAAGATAATGATAAGAAAATGAAAAAATGATTAATTAAGAAATGGAAATAATAATAACTTTATGCCCACTACTGCCATTATTAACAACTGATTAACAAAACCCCAACCAAGGACGAACCAGACCAGCAAAGGGGGAAAAATATAACCAGAAAAAAAAACCAAGCAGACCGGTAACTGGGTTCAAAGTGATCTCGGCTCCAACGAAAACTCCTAAGAGATTCCAAACGCGCGGCAGCGAGTGCTTGGCGCGGTGTCTTTCATGTCTGGCACGTGGGAAAATGGCAGCCTGGACCTCAAGGAGGCTTCTGATCCTAGGGCCATCTGATGCCTCTGTGGGTGACCAAAAAAGATGGCGGGTGAAAACTGGACTTGAAGCAGACCCTGTTTTTATTTTTTTCTCTTTAATCTAAACAGTGGTTCTGTGTTTCGACAATGGACGGCTGCAGAGGAGAGTGTGATTGAAAGCAAGCAGGGGAGTTTGTTGGTGTGTGTGTGTGTGTGTGTGTGTGTGTGTGTGTGTGTGTGCGTGTCTGTGTGTACGCGCGGATGAAAGAGGGATTGAAAGCAAGCAGGGGACTGGTGTGTGTGTGTGTGTGTGTGTGTGTGTGTGTGTGTGTGTGTGTGTGTGTGTGTGTGTGTGTGTGTGTGTGTGTGTGTGTGTGTGTGTCTGCGTGTCTGTGTGTACGCGCGGATGAAAGATGGATTGAAAGCAAGCAGGGGACTGGTGTGTGTGTGTGTGTGTGTGTGTGTGTGTGTGTGTGTGTGTGTGTGTGTGTGTGTGTGTGTGTGTGTGTGTGTGTGTGTGTGTGTGTGTGTGTGTGTGTGTGTGTGTGTGTGTGTGTGTGTGTGTGTGTGTGTGTGTGTTTATTTGCTCGGAAGCGCTCCTGTGTTCTGGAAGTGGAAATTATTCAAAACACGTCTTGATCTCCTTTAAAAGAAAAAAAAAAAGAAGTGGAAACAGTCCAAAGGAAGAAACGGAGCTCACCCATTCTTGAATTGGAAATGTCACTGTCTTCATCCGACTTGTAGTCGGCGAATTTGATTTCAACCGAAATTCCCTGGCGTAAATTACGTTATAGTGAATGACGTTTAGCGACACACTGAAGACAAGGAAGGATGGAAGGAATAAGGAAGGAGAGAGGGAGGAAAGGTGTGAACGGGAGGACAAGAAGGAAAAAGAAAAGAAAGGATGTCTAATAAGGGAAAGGGGGGAAGAACACGAACTGCAAGAATGACAGTGGGAAAATGAAGAGAGACAGAAAAAAGACCGACAAACACAAAGAAACGGAGGGAGGGAGGAAGGGAGGGTGAGATGATTCGATAGACGGATGGATGGTTTATTCATATAAAGCCATTGCTCCTCATTACTAAGAGATGGAGAGGAGAGAGAGAGAGAGAGAGAGAGAGAATGAGAGAGAGAATGAGAGAGAGGGACAGACACAGAGAGAGAGGGGTGGGGGGGAGCGGGAGGGCACAGCGAGAAAGAGAAAGAGACTGACAAAAGGTAGAGAGAGAGAGAGATAGGGTCACAGAGAAAGAGAGACAGACATACAGAGAGAGAGTGAGGGAGAGACAGACAGACAGAGTGATGGAGAGACAGACAGAGAGTGAGGGAGAGACAGACAGACAGACAGAGAGTGATGGAGAGACAGACAGACAGACAGAGAGTGAGGGAGAGACAGACAGACAGAGAGAGAGTGAGGGAGAGACAGACAGAGAGAAAGAGTGAGGGAGAGACAGACAGACAGACAGACAGAGAGTGAGGGAGAGACAGACAGACAGACAGAGACTGAGACTGAGACCGAGACTGAGATGATTTATTCACTCAAGGCCATAGCCCCATATGAATGAATGGCGATAATACAGTATACAGATGTCACCATACTATCAGTAAACATTCACCATTTTCGCAATTAGTTAAAGAAATTATGATAATACCGTTTCTCTTAACTTAAAAGCTCTGTGTAAATACAATGCGAGATCACGTATGACACCATCATCAGATGATGCCATCAATAAACATAATTTAAACAAACACGGACGTTCATAATGTTTCTTAGACAGACAGAGAGACAGAGAGGCAGAGAGATATTTAGAGAGAGGCAGACAGACAGACAGACAAACAGTGAGACTGACAGACAGACACAAAGAGAGGAGAGATAGAGAAAGATGTGTTATCACATTCCGATGTTAATAATGAATTTGATAGACAGAGAGAGAGAGAGAGACAGAGGGAGTGTGGGTTGGAGAGAGACAGACATGACTCAGTCGATTTTTTTTAATCTTGGCATTAAGGGGAGTGAGGCAGAATCTTTTTTCGGATAAGCAAAGGGCAGTAATTTCCAAGCAAAGTCATGTTCTTGTTGTTTCTAATAACTAAATCGTTTATTTCTCTGATTCACATACAGTGTGAAATGATTCTAAGTGCTGTTTGTTAATCAGTATATACTCTGAGAGCAGTTGAGTAAATTTGAGAAGGCGTCATGTCTGATCTTCTTGTCATGTAACGTTTAATGCAAGTAAGGTAAATTTGTAGGCTTGTTGTTTGTTTGTTTTTTAAATGGTGCATAAGACAAGAACAAAGTTGGTGATGAGGGTGTATTGAATTATACAAAAACTTTGTATCAAATGAATGTAGTGTTTGTTATTGAATAACAAGACAAAAAAGGTCTGGAATTGAAAAGAAATGAAATAGTGAAAAATGTTAGTGTGAACACCTTGATATTATAACGTTTATAGTTTGGTTGGGTAGCATGGTAGCGTCAAAAAGGTTTGTCTTTAAGTTAGGGTGATCTCTGCGGGGTTCACACACAGTAATTCTACTCCTCTGTTCTTTGGAGGAAAATGTGTTGTCTGGTTTTTTTTTTTTCTTTTTTCTTTTTCTTTCTTGTTGTTGTCTGGTGTGACAGGGGTACATGTCGGCAGAAGGAGGGAGTATCTGCGGGTGGGCATAGTAGGAGAGTGAAATGGGCAGTGAAGCAGAAAGGGGAGAGTTGGGGGTAGATGAATAAGGTGGTATAGGTAGGGGGAGAGCTGGCAGGTGGGTTAGGGGGTATGTGCAGGGAATGAGAGGATACACAAGGGATGGTCGTTGTGTTAAGAGAGGCAGGGGTAGGAGGGAGATTTTTCTTCGTAGGTTGATAAAACAATCAAAAAGTCACAATACATTGTAACCTCAAACTAATCCTTTTTTTGTTTTCCTTCCTTGCACACCCCTGCACCCCATACATATGCCATACTATCCCCCTTACCCTCTCTGCATCCCATACTTACTTGTCCCACTATCCACTCACTCTCACTGCATCCCCTACATGTCCTATTACCCTCTCTTCCTGCATTCCCTGCTCTCCCACAAC
>NC_134884.1:9322309-9324809 GCF_041734735.1 Babylonia areolata
CGTCGAAAAAGAACAAGGACTGGTTTGACGAAAACAACCAGGAGATCCAAGAATTGCTGGCGAAGAAGAGATCAGCCCACCAGGCTCACCTTGCACAACCGTCTTGTCCGGTGAAGAAAGCAACCTTCCGGCTCATATGCAGCAACCTCCAGCGCAAGCTTCGTGAGATTCAAAATGGGTGGTGGACCAACCTGGCAGAGAGGGCTCAGCTTTGTGCAGACACTGGTGACTACCGGGGCTTATACGAAGCCTTGAAGGCGGTATACGGTCCCTCATACCAGGTCCAGAGTCCTTTGCGCAGCGCAGACGGCCAGGCGCTCTTCACAGACAAGACGTCGATCCTGAACAGGTGGTCGGAACATTTCCAGGCCCTCTTCAGCGCCAACCGCACGGTTCAAGACTCGGCAATTCTCCGCATCCCACAACAGCCAGTGAAATTACAACTGGACGAGCTACCAACCCTAGAAGAGACTGTCAAGGCCATTGAACAGCTGAAATGTGGCAAGGCAGCAGGGGTTGACGGAATTCCGCCGGAGGCGTGGAAGAATGGAGGCTCAGCACTACACTCCAAACTCCACAACCTCTTTGTCTGCTGCTGGGAGCAAGGCAAACTACCACAGGACCTCCGTGACGCAGTCATCATCACCCTGTATAAAAACAAGGGAGAAAAGTCGGACTGCTCCAACTACAGGGGGATAACTCTGCTCTCCATCGCAGGCAAGATCCTCGCCAGAGTCCTCCTAAATCGGCTGGTGCCTACTATCGCCGAAGAACATCTCCCAGAGAGTCAGTGTGGCTTTAGAGCCAACAGAGGCACCACTGACATGGTCTTCGTTCTCAGACAGCTACAAGAAAAATGTCGGGAACAGAACAAAGGACTGTATGCGACATTCGTCGATCTCACGAAAGCTTTCGACACCGTGAGCAGAAAAGGTCTGTGGGAGATCATGAAACGTCTAGGATGCCCCCCAAAATTCCTCAGCATGGTCATCCAACTACATGAGGAACAGCGTGGACAGGTCAGACACAGCAACGACCTTTCGGAGCCCTTCCCAATTGGAAATGGAGTGAAACAAGGTTGTGTCCTTGCGCCGACCCTCTTCACGATCTTCTTCAGCATGATGCTCCAACAGGCCACTGAAGATCTTGGCGACGACGACGGTATCTTCATCAGATACCGCACTGATGGCAGCCTATTCAACCTGAGGCGGCTACAGGCCCACACCAAGACACTGGAGCAACTCATCAGAGAGCTTCTGTTTGCCGACGATGCTGCCCTCGTCGCCCATACAGAAGCGGCCCTGCAGCGTATAACGTCCTGCTTCGCAGAGGCTGCGCAGCTCTTCGGCCTAGAAGTCAGTCTGAAAAAGACGGAAGTTCTCCACCAGCCTGCCCCACGGGAAGAATTCCACGCTCCTCACATCAACATCGGTGAGACAGAGCTGAAGTCGGTCCACCAGTTCAGCTACCTAGGCTGCACCATCTCGTCTGACGCCAAGATCGACAAGGAGATCGACAACAGACTTGCAAAGGCAAACAGCGCATTCGGCAGGCTGTACAAGAGAGTATGGAACAACAAACACCTGAAGAAAGACACAAAGATCAGCGTGTACAGAGCTGTTGTACTGCCCACCCTGTTGTATGGCTCCGAAACCTGGGTCACCTACCGGCACCACATACGACTGCTTGATCGCTTTCACCAGCGCTGCCTTCGCACCATCCTCAGCATCCACTGGAGTGACTACATCACAAATGTCGAGGTCCTGGAGCAGGCAAAGACTATCAGCATCGAGGCAGTGCTGCTAAAGACCCAGCTACGTTGGGGCAGGGCACGTGTCCAGGATGGAGGACCACCGCCTGCCCAAGATCGCGCTGTATGGCGAACTGTCCACTGGCCACCGTGACAGAGGAGCACCCAAGAAGAGATACAAAGACTCCTTGAAGAAAGCTCTCGGTGCCTGTCACATTGACCATCGCCAGTGGTCCGCAGTAGCCGCTGATCGAGAGACCTGGCGACGCACCATCCACCAAGCTGTCTCCTCCTTCGAAAACAACCGCAGGGCCAGCCTTGAGGACAAACGCAGAAGGAGGAAGAACCACGACGCTGCAGCCGCGAACCCAGACCAGACTTTCCCTTGCAACCGCTGCGGCCGACTCTGCTTTTCCCGCATTGGCCTTGTCAGCCATGAGCGTGCCTGCATCAGACGTGGACAACGCCCTTCCTAGATCTTCGTCAGCGAAGCCAGGCCATGAGTCTGTTCATCTACCACAACTCCTGTGTGGTCTAGTGGTTAGGATTCCTGGCTTTCACCCAGGCGGCCCGGGTTCGATTCCCGGCACAGGAACTTTTTTACGCTGCTGGTCAGGCATCTGCTTGGCAGATGTGGTGTAGCGTATATGGATTTGTCCGAACGCAGTGACGCCTCCTTGAGCTACTGAAACTGAAACTGTTTATCTAAGATGATGCTATTAGACTGAAGCAGAGACATACACACAGAGA
>NC_134884.1:9337309-9352309 GCF_041734735.1 Babylonia areolata
TCTAAGGAAAGCTTTCTCGTTTCCAACACCACGATTAAACCAAAATTCAGAAAATCCATAAACATCTAAACAACGATTTACTGTAGACGCCCAGTATGTTAAATAATCATTTTGGCAGCTGATCATCTTGTTCACACTCATAATATACACTTGTTTTGGAATTCTCGTTATGGGCATCCGTTGCAGTTTAAACCAGTATCGTAGAGCGCTAATGAAGCTATCAATGTACAGAGAGGATACCTACCTGTATCGCCGTATACCATTGCGTTCGGCGTTTTGGTGCTTACATTAAAAAATCGTTTACATGCAAATAAATGAACTGATTATCGATTTTTAAAGCGCATGGTTCTCCATAAATCTGATACATACAGCAACATGGGTTTCACTTGTGCATCAAACAGTTTAAAGAGCACAATTCTATCCATGCTCTCAAGATTCCACATTGTACGCCTGATTTCGACCACCCTGCCTTTTGCTTTGCCCACATATATTCTTCTAACGCAGAAACAAAAGATAGTTTGGCAGTCAATCGGAAACCTAAATATTTAATAACAAGAGACAGACAGACAGACAGACAGACACAGACACACGGACACAGAGAGACAAACAAATAGCACAGGCGTAATGGAATACACGCACATGGTCATTCCAAACCCTTCGCACGGAATTTGTTCAAACAGGCGAGACTGCACGACGCGTGCCAATTAAACAACATCAATCATATCAGTGGATGTGCGGCTAATATGGGATTCCTTTTTTTTTTCTTTTTTCTTTTTTTTTTTTTTTTTAATGGATCTTCCATCAAAAAATAATCAACACGCGCATAACACAGAGGAAGACTGCACCAAAACGCACAAAACGATTCAGCGAAAGAAAAACAAACCAAAACTCACGTGAAGAAAAAAAAAAACGTGAAGCATTTTTTTTCTTCTTGTGATAAAGAAAAGTTTAGCTTGTCAGTTTCTGATATCTTGAAGTTTTCTTTTGAAAATAATGACTTAATTTTATTAATAAAGTTAATTCACAAATTGCTTAACAAAGTTAATCGAATTCAATAATGAATTTGATTATATTAAGTTAATCGAGCACGTTGTTTAATTAGATAATCAGTGAAATTAATAATAACATAATTCAATATAGCTAATCATTTAATCATTTATCTATCAATCATTTAGTTATGTATCTAAGCATTGTTCATTTATTCATTCATTTCATTGCGTTATCTGTTTACTTGTTTATCTATTGATAATTAAAAGGATTAAAAGGGATGACTTATTTCGTAACAGTTTTACCCGAGAGAGGAGAGACAAATAAAAAGTGTACTAGGAACTATAACGGCGGATCTTCAGGCAGTATCAGTAGCTCAAGGAGGAGTCACTGCGTTCGGTCAAATCCATATACGCTACACCACATCTGCCAAGCAGATGCCTGACCAGCAGCGTAACCCAACGCGTTTAGTCATGCCTTGAGACAGACAAAACTTGATTTCAGATTGAAGTCCTCGACACGCCTTAAACGACTGTTATCACTTCGTCTTTTGTGAAGGACTATGACTCTCAAACTAGGAGGCAAAATTGCACTGGCTCTTAGTGCTGCAGCCTTGTGGGCCAGTTGGCCTTTAGGAACCATCCCAACGCCGACTGTCCTAAAACCCTCTTGGCCGAGAGAGTGGAGATGCACTTGGGCAAGACACTCTCCATTATAATCAAATTCTAGCCCAAATAGTCGGAACAGCAGTTGCCTCCTCTGCTGTTCTGATGGTCATAGTCGGACACGACTGACTGCCATATATCACTTCGTTAACGCTTCTGGTTTAACGTAATTGAATCTGCTGATGAATCATGTGAAAGAGTATCAGAAAGAAAGAGCATGCCTTGAGTTTAAACAGCAGTTTATTAAAGTTAGCTAGTTATGTGTTAAATAGTCCAGTTGGTTGTTTATTGTAGGTCCCCACATGAACCTCTTTTCAAATAATAATCTACAGAAGTAGTGCATACAGTTGTGACCAAGCGCGCTATGCTTGCTCCAACACTATTCACGCACAAGCCAGAGCAGACGACGTTTTCCGTCCTAACCCTTGCACAGTATATGTGACGTCACTCTGCTTACATCATTTTGTCCTGGCCAGACCACCTGCTAACAGCTCGCCCAATGTCGCATCGCAGTACGTCATTGGCTGAGAGCAAACTTGTGTTTCTGTTCCACAGTATTTAATTAATAACTCTTTTGTCAGATCAGTAAACTGTTAGTATTATATACTGGCAGAATCGTCGCAGTTCCATCTTTAAGTCTGTTCCATTTATGTCAGCCTACGTGAAACTGATTTAACGCAGTTTGTAATTTTCAGCGACGAGCTCGTTAAAACTGACCCTGTTCAGGTGACTTAAATTAAGATTATAAATTCATCTTAAATAATCAACACTTCATTTTACACTCATTATAAAGTAGGCGTTGAGCTCTTTCGTTTGCAACTTGTCCGACGTAAATCGGTTCAGGAATCATTTAGAAATCTATCACTGAACACCTTTAAACAAACACAATTGTCATCGGATTCTCCGTGATTAGTGACGATCTGCTTGCAAGCACACGTGACGCACTTTGCGGTCCGCTAAACTTGCATAAATTGGCACAGTGAATGATGAGTGGTCATTTTCATACCTGGTCAGTCATCTGACCAGAGCCTGCTCTCTCTCTCTTGCTGTGTCGCGGGCAGTGTGTCGTGTGTGTCCCCACAACGGCTGACACTTCGCTACGTATCGCTGCACTGTCTTCTCTTTTTATCTTCTCTTAGCATTGTCTTCTTCTTTTAGAATATTGTAAATAAAACAATAGAAAACCCCATTTGTGACTGGCCTCTATATGTTCCTGGCCTGTGCGTGGGATCTTGTCTATCCTTTAATTCAGTCAATCATATTTAGTTAAGTCTTTTGTGCCGTACCCCCTTCAGTAACCACTCGGTACACGGCTACACAGTATTTGATTATTGATAATTTTTTTTTACCTAATCCCGCTTCCCCCGTCCCGCCTCTCACACACACCCTTCCAATATTATGTGTTGTTTATTTTTTCTTTCTCCAATCACTGACACTCACCGTCTCAATTTTACATTTTGTACTCTATCTTTTCTACATTCTGTTCTCTCTCTCTCTCTCTCTCTCAGTCCCCTCCCCCTTGCCCCCCTCCCCTCCACCGCCCTCCTGTTCATTCCAATATACAGAAATCTCTCTCTCTCTCTCTCTCTCCCTCTCCCTCCCTCTCTCTCTTCCTTTCTTAGTCCCCTCCCCCTTGGCCCCCATCCCCTCCACCTCAACCGCCCCCCTTTTCATTCCAATATACAGAAATGTCGATTTCTAATTAATAATAACAATCATCATTATGATAGAAATGATAATAATCCAAATAATAATAATAATAATAATAATAATAATAATATCATTTATTTTCAGTCTAATATCATCATCTTAGATGAACAGACTATAAATAAATAAACGATAAAACAGTTACGATTGTCTGTGGAGTTACCAATGGTGTCATCGACTTTGATGGTCAAAAGTAATGTAAACGGAAGAGAAAGAAATCACATAGAGAATGAAGACTGACACCCTAACTTACCAGCTCTGTTTTATCCCAGAGTAGGTAACGATCCTTCTCTGACTAGAATTCTCGTCAGTAGCAGTCAGAGAGTTAATTCTACAGCCCCTCTCACATGCTATCATCTTCTAACATCCCGGGAGATCCATGATTGTCTCTGAAGAAACATTCATATTTTATGTCTCTTGTTTCCACACATATTCATCCCTGTGACTTTGTGAAGGGGGTATTCGGAAACTCTTAAGTATATTCTCTCCGTCTCACTCGATTTCACTTTTTTTTCTTCAAACTTACAGACTCATTGTTGACTCTATCCGTCTCTGTCCAATCCGTCTCTGTCTGACTCTTTCTCTCTATCTTGAACACACACACACACACACACACACACACACATACACAAACACACACATGCATGTAATCAAGCATGTATGCACACGTATATAAAAATCAACATAAACAGAGACATCCCCCCTCCACACACACACACACACACACACACACACACACACGCACACGCACACACACACATACACGCACGCTCATGCACACACGCACGCACGCACTCATGCACACACGCAAAGCTGCATTCAGTTAAAGCAACGGATGGTCATGTCTCCTGTCACGCATATTCCTCATTCACACAACAGATGAGGGAGTCGATGGTTGAGGACTGCGGGAGATAGTGAGGGACGGTTAGGGGGTGTGGGGTGTGTGTTTGTGTGTGTGTGGAGGGGGGATGGGGGGGCTGGGGAGTGCCGGGAGATGGGGAAGTGTGTTCGGGTGAAGGTGAAGGAGAGGAGGAGGAGGAATGAGGGGAGGGGGTGGGGGGGGGGGGCAGGGGTGTTCGCGGGGAGTCGCTGGTGACGACACTCTTGACAAAGGTCTCTAGGTGTTGCGGGCTAGCTCGTGTCGTCATGAATTAGGGTGTTCAGGTCGTTGCGGAAATGGCTACAGTGACAACGGAACCCCTTCGTTAGGGACTAAAAGGTTGGGGAGGTTTTCGGAATGTTTGAATGTCAAAGTAACGTAACATTACGCTGGCTGGTTTTCGTGCTTACTGTCAACTAAGTGTTCTGGGGGCACCCACATCTATCCCCCCACCCCCACACCCGCACCCCTCCGCCCCTCCCCGCACACCTCCTCCCCCCCCCCCCCCCCCCTCTCTGTGTCTCGCTGTATCTCTCTCTAAATTATCTGTACTACTTCCTCTCTGACTGGCTTGCATTCTTTGCTTTACAACCGTGTTAGGATTTTTCAAATCAAATCAAAGTATGGTGCTTAGAGCCTCGCCGACCTAAGACCATCTTAAGGCTATCGTTTGGGATTCGTAGCAGCAGTGTAAAATATTTGTTTTTGTGAAGAATCGCCATCAAGTATTTTTTTGTTGTTGAAGGACTTCTGTTTACTTCAGAACAAACTGCAGAAGGCAGTGCCACGGTAAATGTCGCTGTCCTCTTTCAAAATGGAAAGCAAAAGAAGTGAATAATGTGTGAACAACTTCCTGTTTTCTGTGTGCCTCGCGTGCTGTTATCTGCACAAAACTACGTAATTGATTGCTGATGTCCAGCCATAGCCTGACTCTTTTAATTTTATTTTTTTGTAAACTTATCCATTGCTTTGTGGTGTGTGTACTGGATGTGTTTCAGTCTTGTGTAACATACGGAGGTGTGCAAGGATGTGTGAGCGAACACTGTATTTTTTTCTTCTTTTTTTTTTTTTTTTTTTTAAGTGGATGCCATAAAATTTCTTTTTCTCTTTTTCACGTGATCGTTGTCCCATGACTGACATGTACCAGTTAACCATCCCCTTGACACACAAGCTCAAGATAACAGTGTTGTGTTTACACAGACTGTATGGGCACAGAGAGGGTCAGTGCAAGAGCTGAGGCAATCAGACTTAAGAAGGAGAGGAAGGTAAGGGGAATAATAGTTGTTGGTTTAAGATCCAATACCATTTTGCGGTCACCGGGACAGCGAATTTCTACCAGCTGTGCCCACGGCTCGGCGTAGGTATATACAGTACTCTGTGCGACTGGGTTCATTTGCGAAAATTGAAATGCCTGCCTGAAGACCATGATTTCAGAAACAAAAATGCAAAAGTCCTTTCCACTCAGGAGAAGTATGCACTAAATGACAACAGTCAACAGTTCGGTTGAATTAATATCACACACTATAAGATTAATTCGACTTTTCATACAATTTCTGTAAAATGACTTCAGATAAAACGAAACGAAAAGGTTTAGAATAAGAAACATTCCCACGTCCCACTGAAAATATTGCAAAACAAGAGGAGATAAGACATTTGCATTTCTGCAATTATGTACGCATTATTCACGACTAATCACACTACCACCCTTTCGGTTATCACTCAATAATTTTCAAAACATGATCCTGTCTAGATATGAAATCCGGCTGAGGGGAAATGAAATAGAAATTGCAGCATAAAATAATATTTCGTCCTACAACTGTCAACAGAGATTTCTAGCTTGTTAAAATCTGTCACACAAATTTGGTTTTTAGTTGAATAAAATATAACAAGATCATGTCTTCAAAGCTGACGTGACAGCAATTTTAAATTGCGTCTTGATCCTCATTCATATTTCTGTACTTAACCGACTGTTTTTCTTTTCAGTTTTATGCATTCACCGTTCCTTCAACATTAACCCATTCCCATCCCTAGTCCGCTGTCTACACAGTCCAGTATCACGCTTATTGAATGGTATTCAACGTTAATCTATTACAGTGCTTGCAGACATCCCAGTCTCCACCCAGTGAACTTTGAGACTATTCAGATGACCCGTTGCATTTCAACTGGAATCATTCAAACAACGCATTTCCAAACGAACAAACACATAAGAGGCTGGCAGAGTGTGTACTTCGCCCACACCATAAAAGCAGTCACCTCCCATTGTGCATCCTCATAACACCAACCGATCACATTTGGAATAGGAAAACAAAATTACTTACATCACAGAGAGATTGAAGGCGCGATCGCTACCGCAATTCAGCTGCACTTTCTGTTAACTGAACTGTGTGTTGGTGGTACTTCTGCCATTCTATTCACCCTGGGGTACCATTGACATTCATTCCTAAAACATTCTATGGAGTGTCTGGAGAGGCATTGGCATCAGAAATGGTATTCATAGGGTGAACAAAACAATGTAAAAATGACGACTCGTTTACGCAGACGAATGTATAACAGAATTCAACTGTGTGCAGCTGATGATAGATCATGCGAACACCACACACACAAATGACTTTTTTTTAACCCTGTTTGCTTAGTGTATCTAAAAAGTACCGACACGTTTAAAAAATAAAAATAA
The DNA here is from genome assembly GCF_041734735.1 of Babylonia areolata. Taxonomy (NCBI): domain Eukaryota; kingdom Metazoa; phylum Mollusca; class Gastropoda; order Neogastropoda; family Buccinidae; genus Babylonia; species Babylonia areolata. The sequence continues at coordinate 9,344,223 of NC_134884.1, forward strand.
AAAAAAGACTGTGATGATTTCTAGATACTTCGGTTGTTGTTGTTTGTTGTTGTTTTTTTTGTTGTTGTTTTTTTGTACGCAAATATATCATTAGTTGTCAAATGTATCATTTTACATAGATGTCACGTATCGCATAACAGTTGATCGTTGTTATACGCGCTTGAAGTAAAACATGTATCACTTTCTAATAGCTAACTATCATGCTCAGTCCCAGTAACCGGTCACAAAATCAAAATTCCATCACTTAACAAAAAAATATAAAACTAATCAAACTCTGCATGCTTCATATTTACAACACCGTTGTGAGCCTCAGCAAAAGCGTTTGACTTGACAAGAAACGAGAACAATTCATCGTCCAGGCCCACACAGAACCTCTTTCTATCGCCTTGACTTAAAACTCCAGCGTCCCACGTTTAACACACAAGCTTCTGACTCGATATGTCATCGACAAGAGACGAAGAAGGCAAACGTCAATATATTTCTCATCACCCATTATTGTTGTTGTTGTTGTTGTTGTTTGTTTGTTTGTTTGTTGTTTTTGCTGCCCCGTCATCTGCCCCGTTTCAGTGGCATTACTCCCACGCCGCTCATTCCGAGTCGCCCATACACGGCCACACCAGGGTTCGTCCATCACATTCCCAGTGTCAGCAGTCCACAGGGAACCATCGATGTTAGGTCGCCAGGAGGCCACATACCAGAGGAGACCCTGCACTGCTGCTGAGTCACTTCGGTGGTGTTCAGTGGTGCCTGTTCTGATTTAATTTACTTAGGACACCACCTACTAAGCCCCCTACTGACGACAATAATGGCTTCGTCGCGGAGGCAGACTGAGTGAGCGTCCCTCCCAGCATGGAGACCGCCACCACGTCCCTCCAACGGCAGTCCCCCATGAATCCTCCGCCGACACTGAAGACTTTGACAAGACTCACCCCAAGCACGGAAGTGGAGGGGTATCGAAACTGAGGTACCATGACAGCAGGGTATGAAAGGCCACATACTTTGGGACTTTTTTTGTTTATACTGGTATTGTTGTTGTTGATGTTGTTTTTGTTGTATTGCTTTTGTTGCTGCTGTTGTTGCAACAGGGACAGGTTAATTGGAAGACTGGGCAATGCCTGGGAAAAAAATTCGATGAGAATGACTGGTTTTTGGTCTTGAGTCGACCTTTGATATGTGAAGGTATTCACGGCCCACAAATCTTGATGCAGCCAGTACCTGACCTATTGAGTGCAGACAGCTGGCAAATGGAGAACGCTTGTCTTACTCACCTCAGCAACATTGCTTTCACCCATCGATCCCTATCTCGCAATCGTCGTGGAAACGTTGAAAATAAAATGCGTCAAAGTTTGTGGCCTTTCAAGGCCCCTCTCTCAAGGTGACAAAGCGGATACTGTTGTCAATTCAGGGCCTTAGCAGGTGTTTTCCTGCGTGTGTTGGTGTAGAGAAGGTAGGCCTAATAAACTGTGAACAGCGTGTAATTGTAATCACGAGAAGCCAGCAAGACTTGTCATTCGCCGGAAGTAGGCCTTGGACTTTAAAACAGTTTGAAATAGCTGATTCGATTGAATATGTTGAATAAATTGTGCATTACCTGTGCTGAGAGAAAACACGTTGGTGACAGATCTGAACGTCAGATTTGACAGAAATCTCTAAAATGGTGTCGTTTTTCAATTGGACCACAGGACATTTTGATGTGAGTCTATTTGTTAACGATGTTGCACAGTTACTGATTGCTCACAAAGGGTGTGTGTGTGTGTGCGCTCGTGTGTGTGTGTGTGTGTGTGTGTGTGTGTGTGTGTGTGTGTGTGTGTGTGTGTGTGTGTGTGTGTGTGTTTGATCAAAACCATCAACACAACAGTCCGGTGTGATGTTCCAATAATGTATCATGTCTAATGACTTCAAGACCTGCTTCTGTTTGAATTGCCTACATGTACCCAAACCCATCGTTCGCAAATATACTTGTTCGTTCGCATTTATCCTCAGGCTCCCCCCCCCCCCCCACCCCTTCTATCCTATCTAATCGCTGGAAGAAAATGAGTAAACGAACTGTTCCTGGTGCAACCAATCGGATAAAGCCTTCAAAAACAGAACTAAATTTGACGATCGTCAAACCGTACAATACACGCATTGCGCTGATGGTTTCGACTGGGTCGTTGGCAATTAGTCCTACCTACCCTATACAGGTGCTACTAAAAAAACTATATAAAAAAAAACACCGAAAAAGACTGAGCAACAGTGAAGGGTCTCCTCTGACGTGTGGCTTACTAGCGTCCTGATATGGAAAGCGCTTTATCGACTGCTGTTTCGTTTTTGAAACTGCGGCAGATGAAGCAGGGTTTGCTGGCGAATGGGGCAACGCGGAATGGGCGGCGTGGGGCTAATATCTCCGAAACGGCGCAGTTGGTGGGGGCAGAAAACAACCAATCCCAAAATGATATTAAAAAAAATAAAAAAAAGAAATGAAGCGATGATGAACGACATACATTTTTTTTTTTATCGGGAAGGTGGGTGGTGAGATTTATGGGAAGAACAAAAACAGGAAGCAAAATAATACAAAAAAGGGGTTGGGGTGGGGGTGGGAGGGAGTGGGCGGGGGGCTGGGGGGTGGGGGTGGGTTCGTTAACACCAACACACGTCCTTGGAAATAACAGGTTGAGTTTCCGATCGAATCGCCATACATAAATCATAACATGATGAGGGTGATGGGGGTCCAATTCTAACGGCACTGCCACCTCACAGACAGACAGAGAGAGAGGGGGCGGGGCGTGAGGAGGAGACAGGAGAGAGAGAGAGGCGGGAGAGGGAGACATGGGAAAGAGAGAGAGAGAGAGAGAGAGAGAGAGAATGCGGGAGAGCGAGACAGGGGGGGAAAGAGAGAGAGGGAGGGAGACAGGGGAAAGAGACAGAGAGAGAAAGAAGGAGGGAGAGGGAGACAGGGGGAGAGAGAGGGGGGGAGAGAGAGAGAGGGAGGGAGACAGGGGAAAGAGAGAGAGAGAGAGAAAGGAGGGAGAGCGAGACAGGGGAGAGAGAGAGACACACACAGAGAGAGAGGGAGGGAGACAGAGAGCGAGATTGACACTTGATATTTTACTTTCATTATCTTAATTCAAAAGCCCATGTGAGACGAAGGAAGGGGGTTGCAGGAGGAGGAGGTGATGGTGGTGGTGGTGTGTGTGTGTGTGTGGGGGGGTACAGTGCCTTTCCCCCCCCTGCCATTCGACTCCAAAGTTTGAGCAATGCAAGGAAAGCAAAATACATATGGCTATATAGCAAGTGGTTTAGCATGTAAGAGAAGCAGACATCATAAAACATTAGAAAGGGAGGGATAGAGAGAGAGGGGGAGAGAGACAGACAGACAGACACAGACTGACAGATACAGACTGACAGATACAGACACAGACAGACACAGACACAGACAGGCACAGACACAAAGACTCGCAGACACAGACGTCGACACTGACAGCTATAGACAGACAGGTACAGACACATACACAGACAGAGACACAGACACAGACTGACAGACACAGACATAGACACTGACAGCTATAGACAGATAATATGTACAGACACAGACATAGACAGACACAGACACAGACTGACAGATACAGACATAGACACTGACAGCTATAGACAGATAGGTACAGACACAGACAGACACAGACACAGACTGACAGACGGACATAGCCATAGACAGAGAGCCGGAGAAGAACACGGAAGCTGGGAGCGGAATATCAGGACATGGAACCCGGCTTGCACTGCAGTCATTGCCACTCAGACTTTGGAAGACTGGGGGCGCCCTGTGAAACGAAGTATGACTTCCTAAAATGAAATCACTATGTGGTGATGATGATGATGATGATGATAATGATGATTATGATGATGATGAAGTCTCCCGTCGGACGGACGGATGAGTAGGCCGGCAGGCCTATCTGTCGGTGTGTGTCCTAATATGGGAGAAGAGGCCGATTCTGGATGCGCATCACTTCCCACAGGTTCGTTTATTTATTTATAGTCTGTTCATCTAAGATGATGATATTAAACTGATTTCTTCCCACAGGTGTTGGAAGGGAAAACGTCTCCAGAAGTTGAGCCCTGCTTCCTGCGCTCACGCTTCTCCTTAATGGCCAGCGTTCTCTTGTTTCCAAACGTCTTTATGCCACTAGAGCACAGCATCCTCCAGGGCATCAGTTTCCCAGGAAGCGATGTCTATGTCACAGGCTTTGAGGTTTGTCTTCAAGGTGTCCCATGTGGTATACTTGAATTAAAATACAAAGTGTACCATTTTCGATAGGAAAAACAAATAAAACTGCACACAGAAAAAAATACGAAAAAAATTGGGTGGCGCTCTCAGTGTAGCGACGCGCTCTCCCTGGGGAGAGCAGGCCGAATTTCACACAGAGAAATCTGTTGTGACGAAAAGGAGAAATACAATACAAATACAATACAATTCTACATGAAGATAAAAGTGTTAGCGAGAGTTACGACTAACAAAACAACACATACACGTGTATGTCGTTTATTTTAGAAGAAAAAACCCAACAACGGAGTATGGCTGCCTACATGGCGGGGTAAAAACGGTCATACACGTAAAATCCCACTCGTATACATACAAGTTAACGTGAGAGTTGCAGCCCACGAACAAAGAAGAAGAAGATTTTGAGAAGAAAAACGCATCATGCATAATGGCAAATACAAATATGAACTCACGTTGATGAAAACAAAATAACAACATCATGAAAGAAAGATAACGCAATGAACGGGATTGAGTGTGTGACAATCAAAAAGAAGCTAGATGCATAAATTGCGAAAGAAAGAAAGAAAAGAAGAAAGAAGGAAAGAAGCATAGAAAGAAAGAAAGAAGCATAGAAAGAAAGAAAGAACAAAGAAAGAAGGAAAGAAGGAAGGAAAGAAAGAAAGAAAGAAAGAAGAAAGTAAGAAAGAAAGAAAAAAAGGAAAGAAAGAAGGAAAGAAAGAAAAAAGAAGAAAGTAAGAAAGAAAGAAAGAAAAGAAGAAAGAAAGAAAGAAGGGAATAAGAAAGAAAGAAAGAAGGAAGGAAGACAAAAGAAAGAAAAAGAAAGAAAGAAGGAAAGAAAGAAAGAAAGAAAGAAGGAAGAAAGAAAGAAAGACTGAAGGAAAGAAAAGAAAGAAAGGAAGAAGGGAAAGAAAGAAAGAAAGAAGAAAAGAAAAGAAGAAAGAAAGAAGGAAGGAAAGAAAGAAAGACTGAAGGAAAGAAAAGAAAGAAAGAAAGAAAGAAAGGAAAGAAAGAAAGAAAAATGTGATGGAGGAACAAAGCCCATAACGAGAAAAAAAAACACAACTAAAATCGAAGTATAATACATCAATAAATAACTCAGCACAACACATCTTACAGCGCCTTGGCTCAAGATTCCTACAGCATCTACACACTGAGAAGATTCTCTCCAGTTCCAGACATCGCTATGTGTCAGTGTGGCGCCTATTCCCCAAACAGACGTTACACCGTCAGAAACTTTCCCTCTCGCTCCTTCCCCAGAGTTCATCAAGTTCTAGTCGTTAGGCAGAAAAGCTAATTGGCCCGATGCCAGTTCCAGTCCCCATCACTCAGATCAAAGTTCTCCAAGCCTTTTTTTATGCGCACAAGAAAAAAACAAACAACAACACGTCTTCGAGGAAACATGTGTGCGCGAAGTGGTAAAAGACAGACAATGCTATCCATCAAGGCCCATTAATTTTCCATCTCTGGGAACTGTTTCAAGCCTGTCTACGAGTCTCGTTGATACCAGGGTATCTGTTTATTGTATGCATGTCGTCAACAATTTTAATGGAAGTACAGACTTAAAGCTCTCTGTATTCATCTAGTTATTCAGTTATGAAGAAAAATAATAATAATAATAATAATAATAATAATAATAATAATAATAATAATAATAATAATAATAATAATATGATAATGAATGAATAAATAAATAGATAAATGAATAAATAAGTCCTAAAAAAATATATGCCACAATGACCAGGTATGCCAGGTATAGGAGTAATGGGGGATGGGGATTATAATTATTATTATTATTATTATTAAGTGGAGTGATGGCCTAGAGGTAACGCGTCCGCCTAGGAAGCGAGAGAATCTGAGCGTGCTGGTTCAAATCACGGCTCAGCCGCACATATTTTATCCCCCTCCACTAGATCTTGAGTGGTGTTCTGGGCGCTAGTCATTCGGATGAGACGATAAACCGAGGTCCGTGTGCAGCATGCACTTAGTGCACGTAAAAGAACCCACGGCAACAAAAGGGTTGTTCCTGGCAAAATTCTGAAGGAAAATCCACTTCGATAGGAAAAACAAATAAAATGCACGCAGGAAAAAAAAGGGGGTGGCGCTGTAGTACAGCGACGCGCTCTCCCTGGGGAGAACAGCCCGAATTTCACACAGAGAAATCTGGTGTGATAAAAAGAAATACAAATAAAAATACAAATTATTATCATTATTATTATTATTATTAATGTTTGTGTTTTTCGAAAGTGTATATATATATATATATATATATATATATATATATATATATATATAGCGCAGAATCTTGTACAAATCAGAGCGTTTGCACAACAGTCATTCACACGTATGCACAGCGCATCTCTGATTCGGATGAATGAAAGACAAATCATATAAATTAACGTGAATAGAAAAGTTAGCAAACTGTAGACCGTGAAAAGAGGCTGGAAGGTTTGGGAAAGGTGTGTGTCTGGGGGCGGGGTGGGGGTGGGGGCGGGGCGGGGGGTGTACTTTGCAAAGTTTCAGATCAGGGAGAGAAAAGAAAATGGAAGAGAGTCGCTGAACATGACACCACAAACACCAACATTCAACTCCGGGAGGGAAAGCAAAGAGTTAAAAAAACCCACCGAGGTCATTGAGCGAAAAGAGACCGCAAAACGGGAACAAACAGTTTTCAAAATGAGATGGCTTCCGCTGGCAAAACCCCCCACTGTGAGAGCTTTAGTTTGTGTCCGCGTCCATTCGGCCAAAATTGGCAGAACTCACGAATTTGCAGGAACTGTCTCCGGGGGGGAAACGGCGCTGTAGATTAAACGATTGAAAGGGAGGGAGGGGGGACGGGGGGAGGGGGGGAGGGGCGAGATTCGGGCGAGTTTTAATTTATCTGGCGTGAGAGTGTGATGTCAGGATAAAGTGGACCTGTGGCAGCGTTTGCTTTCAGAGTCAGCTATGGGGTCAGGACATGTAACGCGTATCTTGATGTAGCTAGCTCTTCTCTTCTCCTCTGTCCCTCTGTGTGTCTGTCTGTCTATATGTATGTATGTACGTATGTATGTATGTATCTCTCTCTCTCTTTCTCCCTCCCTCTCTCTCTTTCTCTCTCTCTCACATGACACACAACAAAATAAATATCCCCAAACCACTCTCAAGACATCACAGGGATGCCCTTAACTACCGTAAAATCTTCATCTTTGTCTGCTTCTGATAACATAGAATTTGACATAAAACCAATGAAATTAAAACTAATATATATTACAGCCACATTTATGTACATAATATCATCAGGTTGAGTCCGGCACTCACTCATGAGTAATTCAATTTACCATGAACAGAACCACCGTCCTAAACATGAAATAACATTGCATCGGCCAGCAACTGATCTTCAAAGAAAGGCCTCACAAATTCTGGTGGATATTCGTGGAATACTATTTCATCTATCCTTGATGCAAACTCCTATCTTAGTGCACTAAAATCACCTATATCATAAACATCTAACGACAGAGCATTGTTTTTTACAAATCATCGGCATGAATCAGACTGAAAGAAAACTGATGTACAATCGATGTGGCCTTGTCTCTGTGTCTCTTTCGCTTCCTTTACACCCCCTCCGCCACCACCACTCTCTCTCTCTCTCTTCCTCTCTCTCTCTCTCTGTCTGTCTGTCTGTCTGTCTGTCTGTCTGTCTCTCTCTCTCTCTCTCTCTCTCTCTCTCTCTCTCTCTCTGTGTCTCTGTCTCACCTGTCCCCATCTCTCTCTTCTTTCTCTCCTTCGCGAGTTCGTATGATGTTTCTATAGAAAGTTTTGAATTTCTTTGCAATTTATTTGCATTTGTATAACT
>NC_134884.1:9357309-9359809 GCF_041734735.1 Babylonia areolata
GGCTGATATTTAGAAGAAAAAAAAAATAACAGGTAGAGATTGGCAGGTAGTAAATGAGATTGAAAGGTCTCAGAGACTAGTAGAGAAATGGAGGTAGTGAGAGACAGGTATACAAAAAAAAAACAAAAAAAAACAACCAAACAAACAAAAAAAAACCCAACCATTTGAGGCATAAAACGGCTGAGACGACGAGACACACATGACAAAATTACGATATTCACACACACACACACACACACACACACAGAGAGAGAGAGAGAGAGAGAGTGGAGTGATGGCCTAGAGTTGACACGTCCGCCTAGGAAGCGAGAGAATCTGAGCGCGCTGGTTCGAATCACGGCTCAGCCGCCGATATTTTCTCCCCCTCCACTAGACCTTGAGTGGTGGTCTGGACGCTGGTCATTCAGATAAGACGATAAACCGAGGTCCCGTGTGCAGCGTACGTAAAAGAACCCACAGCAACAAAAGGGTTGTTCCTGGCAAAATTCTGTAGAAAAACCCACTTTGATAGGAAAAAACAAATAAAACTACACGCTGGAAAAAAAAAAACCCAAAAAAATGGGTAGCGCTCTCAGTGTAGCGACGCGCTCTCCGCCTGGGGAGAGCAGCCCGAATTTCACACAGAGAAATCTGTTGTGATAAAAAGAAATACAAATGCAAATGCAAAACACAAACACACACACGCACGCGCGCACACACACACACACACACACACACACAGAGTGACAAAGTGACAGACACAGAGAGACCAGCGATACAGAGCCCTTTATGAGACCTGCATAAGACAGACAAGACCTCGGGTAACAAGGCCCTCATGAAACATGCAGAGGGAAGAGCCGACACACAGACACACAAAGCAGTGACAGGAACAGGGTCACACCTTATCTGTCACTTCACTTCTGTCCGTCACGGCAGCTCTGCAGCACACTTTACCTCAGGCTGATGGAAACAACTCATCAAATATTCACCTCTGGTTTGTTTGCACCCGTGTGTTGTTGGTAAGGACAAGTTTTCGGATTCCGTGTGAATGTATGTGTGTGTGTGTGTGTGTGTGTGTGTGTGTGTGTGTGTGTGTGTGTGTGTGTGTGATTGTCGATGCGCGCTTGTGTGTGTGTGTGTGTGTGTGTGTGTGTGTGTGTGTGTCAAAATTTGTTACCTGACAGTTTTGTTGATTGTTTTAATTCACGTGATTGTTGTTCTGCTTTACATGATTCTTCTGTGAACTATTCAGAAAGCTCAGCTGGTGAAAGACATAACATAAGCTTTGTATCACTCAATGTTTGTGGGTTGCGAAGTAGGTTAAAACATAGTGAATTTGTTACACACATTAGTCAGTTTGATGTTATCTTATTAACAGAAACAAAAACAGACAAGCAAGATCACTCATTCCTTGAAAATGTTTTCTATGAACTTGGGTATACAATACATGTTTTCAGTCGAAAATGTTCATCGTACCAACGTTCAGGTGGTGTTGCTTTTGCATACAAAAAGAAATATTGTAATTATATTACCACTCTACCAAACAAAGACAGCAACTCAACATGGTTCATGATAAAATCATCTTTAACTCTCTCCATACGAACGGCGAAAGAGACGACGTTAACAGCGTTTCACCCCAATTACCATCATCAAAATATTGCAAGCGGAAGGCTCTTATACTGAAGACGTGAATGTTGACAAAAGAATACCCCAATTCTGACGACGGAAGCTAAAGGTTGGGTCATTCAGACACCCACTGGACATCCGAGGGGTCTGTGTAGAGGAGAAGAGAGGATTGGCCGTATTGAGTGAGTTAACGGGATATGATAAAGATGTGTGTGTTGGAGTGGTTTACATCCCTCCTGAAGGATGAGTGTATAGTAGTGTTGATATGTTTGATGATGTTGAAAACATGCTCTTTGATATACAAAATAAATATGATTGTTATATTCTGTTAGCAGGTGACTTTAATGCTTATACAAAAAAATTGAAAGATTTTATTGATCAACATCAGAGTGACAGTAAAGGTCCATTCCATGATTTGATCAATGTTTTAGATGAGCAGTTATATCCAATTAAGTGTAGACATAATCAAGATAATCGTCGACCAAACAACTATGGGTATAGATTGATTGACTTGTGTAAATCGTCTTCATTGTATATTCTTAATGGAAGAGCAGGGAGAGATGATGGAATCGGAATGTTTACTAGTAATGGCTGTACTGCGGTTGACTACATGATTGGATCCCCCTTTTTGTTCACAAAAATAACAGATTTTACTATTTCCCCTTTTGATGCTTTATTATCTGATGTACACAGCCCGTTGATCTTGTCTCTGGCTACTGAGAGTCACATATTGAACCATAAAAATCATACTGATACGGCTGTTATACCGTGTCATAAAAAATGTGCCACATCAAATTTAACAGGTCAGAATGAAATAATACGAAAATGGGAACACGAAAAGGCTGCTTCTTTTCAAGAAAATTTGTCTAACGCTGAGCTTACACACTTAAATGAC
>NC_134884.1:9364809-9374809 GCF_041734735.1 Babylonia areolata
TATGAGCTGACAGATTTTTCAAAGTGAGATGATTACAGCTGGCAAATCCCACTGCGGGTGTTGTGCTAGTTACGTGGTCATTGGCCAAGAATTGGCAGCGCACAGGAATCAGGAATTAGCATGAGCTGACTCTCGGGGAAACAGTGCGGCTAAAAAGGGTGATTCAGTTGCATTTCAAATTGGCCAGCATGGGCGTATGATGTCATGTGAATATGAATTTGCTGCTATGTTTGCTCGCAAGTATCAGCATTGCAACGTTTACAATGAAGCATAACTATCAATTGCGGCGCATCAGTTCCATTCGGAAATATCTGTCCACTGACGGAACATCTAGACTTGTCGTTTCTCTCATTCTCTCTCGCCTTGACTACTGTAACTCTCTATTGTCTGGTTTGCATGCTTCGTCCATTCAGTCCCTACAGCGCATACAAAACTCTCCTGCTCGACTCGTCCTCAGAAAGAAAAGATATGAGCACATCACTCCTCTTTTGCAACATCTCCACTGGCTCCCTGTCTCACACAGAATAAAGTACAAGATCAGCACTCTATGTTATAAATGCATTCACAAATATGCCCTTTCCTATCTCTGTGGTTGCCTGCACCTCTACACTCCATCTCGCTCTCTACGATCGACTTCGGATCCACTCTGTTGACGCATACCCAGATTCAAACATTCGACTGTTGGCCGCCGTTCTTTCTCTGTCTCTGGACCTTGTAACTGGAATGAACTTCCTCTTTCGCTTCGTCAGGTCTCCACACTCAGCTCTTTCAAGTCTGGCCTTAAAACCCACCTCTTCCCTAAACAGCCTCCCTTCCCTGCGTCTTCCTTGTTTTTTTTTGTTTTGTTTTTGTTTTTTGGGGTTTTTTTTAGAGTTATGCATGCGTGTGAATGACTGGTGCGAAAGTGCTTTGATTTGTCTTTGCACAGTGCTATATAAATATAATAATAATAATAATTATTATTATTATTATTATTACAATATTATTATTATTATTATTATTATTATTATTATTATTATTATTATTATTAATACAAATATGGGAAACGAAAAACAAGGACCAAAGTAAAGGAAAACTAAACCATGCAGCACAGAAATAAAACACATACCTGCTGTGGCACCATGCTGCACCGATTGTGGGATCAGGCAATTTGTGAATCTGGAACAGGGGAATAAAGGAAGAGATTAGAAGAGATTAGATTCACATATGTTTTCCATCTCTTCAGTATATTGACAAATGTTTTCAGACTATCCAGCCTCCCGTGTTAACAAAGGCGTGTTTTAGCCAGTTAATGTGATACAGGATTCGATGGCATACTGACGATGTCAACTTGGAGCAAACTAGAACAACCAGAGCGTGATCATCATCATCATCATCATCATCATCATTATCACTCTCTCTCTCTCTCTCTCTCTCTCTCTGTCTCTGTCTCTCCCTCTCTCTTTCCTGCACACGCACACACATATGCACACTCAATCACGAACATGTGTGCGCGCGCGCGCGGGCACACACACACACACACACACACACGCACACACACACGTACACGTACACGTACGCACACACTTCCATACATTCCCCATAAATGCGACCCAACGGTTGCCACCTTAACATTTTAATAATCGATAATCTAAGCAGCTTCAAACCCATATCAAGAAGACGTAAAGAGAAATGTGAGTTTTACAGACAACAACAACAACACATAGAAGCATCATACCTCTCTCTCTCTCTCTCTCTCTCTCCTCTCTCTCTCTCTCTCTCACTGACTCCATCCCCCACCATCCCACCTCACCAGCACATGCGCACGTGCAGTTCGAATGTTATAATATCTCCACGACCAGGTATGATTTGCCTCAACTGACAGACTTCCTAGTCGACATCGTGATGGTTGTGATGTATGTGCTGTAACAAGTTTACCAAAATAGCCCTGGAGGTGTAAGCGACCGCGACACATAAAACAGATGAAAACCCGAGTGGAAAGATTGGCTTCTTTACCACCCTACACCTGGATTCACGTGCCGTTGAATTCCGTTCGAGCAAGACTAGCCAAATGAGCTGTACATTTTCAATGCAGCATAACGATCTCTCTCTCTCTGTCTCTCATTGTCTCTGTCTCTCTGTCTTTCTCTATGTCTCTGTCTCTCTGTCTCTGCCTCTCTGTCTCTGTATCTCTGTCTGTCTCTCTGTCTGTGTCTCTGTCTCTCTATGCCTCTGTCACTGTCTCTCTGTCTCTGTCTCTCTGTCTGTCTCTGTCTCTCTCTCTGCCTCTGTCTCTCTTTGTCTGTCTCTGTCTCTCTGTCTGTCTCTCTTTGTCTATGTCTCTCTGTCTTTTTCTCTGTCTCTGTCTCTGCCTCTCTGTCTCTGTATCTCTGTCTCTGTGTCTGTGTCTCTGTCTCTGTCACTGTCTCTGTCTGTCTCTGTCTCTCTCTCTGCCTCTGTCTCTCTCTATGTCTCTGTCTCTCTCTGTCTCTGTCTTTCTATCTGTCTCTCTGTCTCTCTGTCTCTGTCTATCTGTCTCTGTCTCTTTCTCTCTGTCTGTCTGTCTGTCTGTCTCTCTCTCTGTCTCTCTCTGTCTCTCTCTCTCTCTCTCTCTCTCTCTCTCTCTCTCTCTCTCTCTCTCACTGACTCCATCCCCCACCATCCCACCTCACCAGCACATGCGCACGTGCAGTTCGAATGTTATAATATCTCCACGACCAGGTATGATTTGCCTCAACTGACAGACTTCCTAGTCGACATCGTGATGGTTGTGATGTATGTGCTGTAACAAGTTTACCAAAATAGCCCTGGAGGTGTAAGCGACCGCGACACATAAAACAGATGAAAACCCGAGTGGAAAGATTGGCTTCTTTACCACCCTACACCTGGATTCACGTGCCGTTGAATACCGTTCGAGCAAGACTGACCAAATGAGCTGTACATTTTCAATGCAGCATACCAATCTCTCTCTCTCTGTCTCTGTCTCTCTTTGTCTGTCTCTGTCTGTCTCTCTTTGTCTATGTCTCTCTGTCTTTCTCTCTGTCTCTGTCTCTCTGTCTCTGCCTCTCTGTCTCTGTATCTCTGTCTGTCTCTGTGTCTGTGTCTCTGTCTCTCTCTGCCTCTGTCACTGTCTCTCTGTCTCTGTCTCTCTGTCTGTCTCTGTCTCTCTCTCTGCCTCTGTCTCTCTTTGTCTGTCTCTCTATCTGTCTCTCTTTGTCTATGTCTCTCTGTCTTTCTCTCTGTCTCTCTGTCTATGTCTCTGTCTCTGTATCTATGTCTCTGTGTCTGTATCTCTGTCTCTCTCTGTCTCTGTCACTGTCTCTCTGTCTCTGTCTCTCTGTCTGTCTCTGTCTCTCTCTCTGCCTCTGTCTCTCTCTGTCTCTCTCTATGTCTCTGTCTCTCTCTGTCTCTGTCTTTCTATCTGTCTCTGTGTCTCTCTGTCTCTGTCTGTCTGTCTCTGTCTCTTTCTCTCTGTCTGCCTCTGTCTCTCTCTGTCTCACTGACTCCAACCACACCATCCCACCTCACCAGCACATGCGCACGTGCAGTTCGAATGTTATAATATCTCCACGACCAGGTATGATTTGCCTCAACTGACAGACTTCCTAGTCGACATCGTGATGGTTGTGATGTATGTGCTGTAACAAGTTTACCAAAATAGCCCTGGAGGTGTAAGCGACCGCGACACATAAAACAGATGAAAACCCGAGTGGAAAGATTGGCTTCTTTACCACCCTACACCTGGATTCACGTGCCGTTGAATTCCGTTCGAGCAAGACTGGCCAAATGAGCTGTACATTTTCAATGCAGCATACCGATCTCTCTCTCTCTCTGTCTCTCATTGTCTCTGTCTGTCTGTCTCTGTCTCTGTGTCTCTGTCTTCTTTCTCTCTACCTCTGTCTCTCTGTCTCTGTTTCTCTCTGTCTTTGTCACTGTCTCTCTGTCTCTGTCTCTCTATGTCTCTGTCTCTCTGTCTGTCTCTGTCTCTCTGCCTCTGTATCTCTCTGTCTCTGTCTCTCTGTTTCTGTTTTGTTCTGATTAGTACCTACAATGTCACCAGAGCTTTTCAGCTAATGACATTAAACATATCAGTATTCAGTGTTCAGTTCTATCTTGTGTGTGTGTGTGTGTGTGTGTGTGTGTGTGCACATGCGTGCGCACGTGTGCATGTGTGTATTTGTGTGTGTGTGTGTGTGTGTGTGTGTGTGCGCGTGTATGAGTGAGTGTGTGTGTGTGTGTGTGTGTGTGTGTGTGTGTGTGTGTGTGTGTGTGTGTGTGTGTCTGTCTGTCTGTGTGAACAAAAAAAGAAATGGGCAAGGGTGTAAAGATGAAAGTATGATAATGACCATGTCCGACATAACTGATGATGATCACAAGCGAGCGAATCGATTGTAATCATGTTCAATATCACTGATGATGATTGCGACCAACAGAATAGATGTTGACTGGATGACAGACATTATTTACACAATTGATAACTATCACGACCGGCAAAGACGATGACGTTTGATGTCCGACGGAACTAATGATGATCCAGTCCGATAGTATCGATGGTTACAAGGACCAACAGATTTGATGGCAGACAATAATGATCATCACTTCAGAAATAACTGATGCTGGTTGTGTCCAAAATAATAATCTGTGATATGAAACGGGAGGATAAGAAATCCTACTGTGTCACCCAGTACACAGACTGTTCTACATCAATGTACAAACCCTGTTTGACGAAACTGCTTATGTATATATTCTTGTTCTTGTTTCTGTTTTCGTTTATGTTTTGTTGTTGTTGTTGCTCTTCTTCTTCTTCTTCTTCTTCTTCTTCTTCTTCTTCTTCTTCTTCTTCTTCTTCTTCTTCTTTCTTCATCAATCATCATCATCATCATCATCATCATCATCTTCTTCTTCTTCTTCTTGTCTAAAATGAAAGCACAAGGGATTGTGGGTATGGAATATCGAAACGTAGTGCCAGCTGAGGGGTGGTGGTGCATGAGACAAGGGATGAGTAACAGCCATTCGACAAAAAGTGTGTGTTACGTAAGACATTATAGCCAGGGAACTGACAGAACAGATTAATATTTTCCTTTGCCAGGTGCTTGGGTCGAAGTTCCGCTCCGTCGGGCACTGTGGTCCATTGATCGGAACAGCACGTAATTTATTTGTGGTGTCATGGAAAGTGAGCAGCTGAGTGGTGTAGTTAGTTTAGACCTACCTTCCCATCTCTCTGGCGTGTTTCCATACTATTTTGGGACCGCTGCTTCCGTTCTTCTGTGCTGACCATAATGTGCTTGCCAAGGTACTTCTTTCTGATGTTGGACATACTGAAGTATTCAATAGCGGAAAGCGGAATTTGAACATGCAATGACCCGTACTCTCTGATTGAAAGAGACGTTTTGATGTTTTAATGCTGAAGATACTGTCCAAAGCACAGAGTTGAGATAATTCAAAAAAACGCACATGCACAGAGACTTCATTTTCGTTTAATGTTTATGCATTTCTGGTTGAGAGAGAGAGAGAGAGAGAGAGAGAGAGAGAGAGAGAGAGAGAGGGGGGAGAGAGAGATTCGGACTCGGATTCAGATTCAAATTCAGATGATTTAGTCATTTAATGCTACATCCACATATATCTGTTCTCCACCTCAGGCAAATCAGGTTCACTGTTATTTTCGAACGACTCTTAACTGGTAAGGCTTCAAAAATGTAGGAACCAATCATATACAGAAATGTCGTTGTGTGGTTGCCTCTTCTTTAACGAAATTGTATTCAAACATTCCCAAAAGTCTTTTGATTTTCAACAGACATTACAAATTATCAAAAAAAACTTTTATTCAACTGTTTTTTTTCTTCCTAACACACAAAAAAAGTTTATATTCTCTTCTAGCCCCTACATATATTAAATGACAATGATATTTATTCCAAGTACTCTGCGAATTTTCCTCCTGTAACATTTACGTTTCTCATCAAACCAACCCCTGTCACGTTTATCATTATCTCCTCTGATAGTTTTCTTCACGGATATTGCACATTCTCGAACAAAATCTCTGAACAATTGCCAACGTTTCATCAACGTTCACATTAATATGATCCATATCCCTTTTCATTTTGGCAATAATATTTTCGTCACATAATTCATCGTGAAAATCTTCGTCGTTCCACACACATTTTTTTTTTCTATTAGCAGTAAAGTATTACAATCGTTATTCTAAAATGAGTTCACATTTGAAAAAGTAACACGATATTCAAGTGTAAAAAGGTCAGACTGAAATCGATCAACAACATACAATTCACAAACATCACGAACCATTTCATAAAAGTCAATTGACACAATAACGCAATCATTTACATTGCTTCTATTTTCAGATGTATAATGTAAGTGAGCGATTTTTTGTTTATTTATCTGTATAGATTCTCTGTGTCGGGTTTGTTTTTGTTTTTGCTGTTGTTGTTTGTTTGTTTGTTCGTTTTGGGTTGTTGTTTTGTTGTTTTTTTGGGGGGTTGGGGGAGTTTTGTTGTTGTTTTTTGATGGTTTTCTGTGTGTGTGTGTGTGTGTGTGTGTGTGTGTGTGTGTTGGGGATTGGCATGGAGGGAGAGTGGGTTGCAAGAGATACGGGAAGTACGGGGCGAAAGAGTACAATGGCCGGGAAAAGACAGTTTACTAAGCGTGATGGCTTCCGCTGACAAATTCCACAGTGGGAATTCTGCTTATTCCGTGTCCCTTCTGCAACGATTGGCTGAGCACACGAATCTTCAGACTTTGCCAGAAGGAAGGCAATGTGTAGTTCATCTCAATTTTACTTTGGTCTATGTATCTCTACGGAATCTCTGTGCTGTTTTTTGTGTGTTTTGATTTGTTTTTGTTTTTTGAGGTGGTGGTGATGGGGGTGATGGCGGCGGTGGTGGTGCTCTGTGTGTGTGTGTGTGTGTGTGTGTGTGTGTGTGCGTGTGTTATGCCATTTTTTGTGCTGTGAATGATATGTGTGCGGTGAATCGTGTTGCCTGATTATTATTATTATTTTTTATAATGCTACATATTTGTTTTAGACGGTAAAGCGCGGTGAGCCTGCTCTTGAACGCAGGGAACCGCGCTATATTAGCCTCCACATTATCATTATTAATTATCATTTGACGGCGCTATGGATTAACAATTGAAAGAGGCGATTCAGATGCGTTTTGATTAACAGGCGTGAAGGTGTGAGATCAGGATAAAGTGGACTTTTTGCAGCGTTGGCTTTCAATCTCTCTCTCTCTCTCTCTCTCTCTCTCTCTCTCTCTCTCTCCTCTCCAATCGCCTTCAATATAACAAACCAAACGCTGAGACAAAACAACTCGCTGAGCTAATGACAGATATGCCAAGAGTTGTGAAAGGCGTTGATATTATTTTGTTTGTTAGCATTTTTATGCCCCCCTGAAAATGAAGATTCCTTCATTTCCCAAATGACAGAAGCCACGAGAACTGAAGCAAACAGAGGAAAATGATGTTGAGATCAGTGTTCGCAAAGCAGAAATAATTACGCAGAAGCAGCTGAAGTCTGAGCTGATTGCGGAAATCAGCCAGAAAATTGATCAGGAGTCCAGATTTCTCTCGCCCGTGGTTTCAATGTGCAGACGGCAACTGTCTTTGCTTTCTGCTTGATTTGAACTCAGGGCCAACAAAACTGACACCTCTGTTAAAGATGCGTTAATGAATGTGATGAATGATACTCTCTTTCTGTCTGTGTCTGTCTGTCTGTCTGTCTGTCTGTCTGTCTCTCTGTCTGTCTCTCTCTCTCTCTCTCTCTCTCTCTCTCTCTCTCTCTCTCTCTCTCTGTGTGTGTGTGTGAGGGCTGGATGTAAAATAATATGTAAAATAATATTTAAAAGGTGCGCATATGCTGATTCCACTACCCTCTACACTCTCTTTCTGCCTCTCTCTCACTCTCTCTCTCTCTCTCTCTCTCTGTGTCTCTGTCTGTCTGTGCGTATGTCTGTCTGTCTCTGCCTCTCTCTGTGTATCTCTGTCTCTGTCTGTCTGTCTCTGGATACGGGGGGGGGGTCTAGGGGGGTAGTGTGATATGTGGGTGGGGGGATAGGGTGGGTAGTGTGAGAGTTGGGCAGGGGTGTAGAGAGAAGGAAGAAAAATAGATTAGTCTAAGATGGTTACAAAGTATTGTGACTTTTTGGCACGATCTGACCTTCAACTGGTAATAAAAAAAATGTAACTCTCCCACTCCCCTCCCCTCCACTGTCTTACTGTCACAACCATCCCTTGTACGTCCTCTCACCCCCACCTACCTTCCCCACAGTACCCCCTCCTGCACATACCTATACGCACCCACTGTACCGTGTGTGTGTGTGTGTGTGTGTGTGTGTGTGCGTGTGTTTGTAAGTGTGTGTGTGTGTGTGTGTGTGCGCGCGCGTGCATGCGGCTTTAACTTCCCTCCTGCCTTTTACTGTTTTTTTGTTTTTGTTTTTTTTTGTGCTGTTGCCTAACAAAAGCAACTCTGCTGAACATTCAAATTTACTCTAGGTATAAATTACATTCAATATATATATATATATATATATATATATATATATATATATATATATTTAATATTAAACATATACATGTGTGTGTGTGTGTAGTTATTATATGAACTCTTGTAGATGTGGACACATCTATAAGAGGAAAGGCAACTGCCAACCTTGCGACAACCACCGAGGCACCTTCCTCTTGTCCATTGCTTGGAAGATTCTGGCTTGTGTCCTGCTCAGCCGCCTTCTCCAACATCTTGGGCAAGGTCTCCTCCCAGAAAGCCAGTGCGGCTACCGTGCTGAAAATGGTTCTGACCCTCCTGCAGAAAACTCCAGCCAAATGGGCTGGACATGTGGACAGAATGCCAGACAGTCGACTGCCTAAGCAGCTGCTGTCCAGAGAACTGTGTCAAAGCAAGCGCTCAGTTGGTTGGCAGAAGAAAGGCTACAAAGACTGCCTCAAAGCGTCGTTCAAAGACCTGGGCGTTGACATCAATATGTGAGAGACGCTTGCTCTGGACCGTCCAGCTTGGCGCAGCAAGATCACCACAGGAGCCCATGAAACTAAAGCCAGGCACATCACCGACGCGCAACAAAAACTTGCTGTGCGCAAGGCCCGAGCAACATCCACTGCCATGACAGCAACCACTCACTTGTGTCCCACATGTAAGCGAGCCTTCAGGGCCCGGGTTGGCCTCATCAGTCACCTCTGGACCCACAGCCACCGATCTTCCATCTGATTTTTTAAGCCATGCTCATCTTCGAGTCCGAAGTGCGAACGCATGAACTGGACTTCATTCACACTTTTCACGTTTGTTTGGGTTTTTTTTTCAGTTGTTTATTTACAAATGAACAGCTAATAAATGAATAAATAAGCAACATCAGTGCGCCTGTCGACAACAATATCTTGGTTAATCTTTTATTCATCTGTCGCCACACGACAACAGATTGGATTTGTCAAAAAGCTGAGAACCCCTTCCTTTTCCGCGACAAGTGCACTTTTCACATCATGTCCTGACCAGTTGTCCACTTGTAGACATCGACCCTTGATTTAAAACAAAATTTTATTCAGTAAATATGTCACACATGTACAGATAGACAGCGGAGCAACAACAAGCTAACAGCTTATATCGTGCTCAGGAATGTGATTAAATACATTTGTTTCGTTTGACGGCTGGTGGACGCTACACAATTGCAATTTTGTTAAAATACACATTTTCCAACTGTATATAAGCGACAGTCATTGCAGACATACATTGTTTCCCCCCTTTTTTTCTTTCTTTTCTTTTTTTTTTTTTTTTTTTTTTTTTGAGCCGCCGTGGAGATTAATATATTTAAAGAATTTACAATGAATATAAACATCATTTTTAAGATACGTTGTTCACACAACAGAAAGCAGAAAAAGGTAAGAAAAACAAGTTAGTGAATAAGATAAGATCGACATCGACCCTTCACTCTCCCTTTCACTCTCTGTCTCTCTGTCTCTGTCTGTGTGTGTGTCTGTCTGTCTCTCTCTCCTTCTTCGCACACAC